>NC_065537.1:37240683-37540683 GCF_932294415.1 Quercus robur | reverse complement strand
ACACGTTTTGGACTCTTTTTAGTTTTGAAAGTTCAAAAAACGTGTACAAAAACACTTTTGAACGTTTAGACCCCCAAAAACCAACTTAACCAACCCAAGCAATATGTCAAACAACTAGTGTGCGGAAACTTAACATATGCTATAATATGGAATTGATTAAACAACTATCTAAGCCACAACAAAATAAACCACAGCAGATAATGTAAAGGCAGAGATAGAGAGGAAGGAAGATGCAAACACAAAGATAACACCAGATATGTTATCGAAGAGGAAACCGAAGACCTCGGCGAAAAACCTTTCCGCCGCCCTCCAAGCGGTAATCAATCCACTAGAAAATACAGTTGGGATACAAGGACAGCAATAGACCCTCCAAGCCTAATCTACCCAATGCACCTAAGCCCTCCAAGCTTCTTGCTCCAACGAGGTTGCGCCGAACCTTTTTCTTTTCTAGCTTTCCGGATTCCGCTACTACACCGTAGCATCAACCAATAAAGATTGGCTCCTTCCTAACTGCTTCCCAGAACTCCAAACGTCTGTCTCACAGAGATGATAATGGTGAGAACCAGGTTTGGTATAATGCCTCTCAAGGATTTGACAATGGAGAGGAAGAGAGTGAGGGAATTTGATGAGACTCTAAGGTAGAGATTGTGGGTGAAACAATCTGGTTTTTCTTTAGGGTTTCTCTCTCAAAATTCTCTCTGGAAGCTCTCTTTCAATCGTGGGTTAAAAGGGTATTTATACTGGAGTGAAGAGGAATGCGAAACGTCAGGTTTTTCCAAAACAGGGGTGGCTCGCGGCTTGACCTCGCGGCTTGACTAAGTCGCGAGTTCCAGTCGCGAGTTAACCGTATGGCCAGTTGTCCTGTTTTGTCCTGTAGTGCTCCAGCTAGCATGACTGTTCATCTTCCAGCATGCTTGGCACGTGTGCATCTTCTGGCGGGTTGAAGCCGCGAGTCCACCCGCGAGTCCCAGCCGCGACACTCTGTTTTCTTGCACACTCTTGAGCAATCTTCACACTATCTCACTCACTACCCTTACAACAATCCCACCTAAATACAGGGTTACTAAATGCTGAATTACAAGCAAATTTGGCATGGAATAAAGCCAATTAGATGGTTGAATAAATTCAACCTTACAATCTCCCCCTTTGGCTATTCCGTGACAAAACCCTAAAACAGACTCTAGACTTAACATGTGAGTTGGGAACAGTTGATCAAAACTCACTCACACCTAACTCTAGAAGCTGTGAAGCACTTGAATCATATGAACATAAACTCCTGAAACACAACAATACACCATGATCATTGTAAGCAGAAAATTATAAATGCATATGAAACAGACAATATGAGATCAAGCAAAAATGGAGTTAATAAACAAATCATGGCTTGATCAACCAAGTGAACACCACAAGATAGTGATCACAGTGCTCATTCACACTTGGAATGAACACAAGGACATACAAGTTAACAAGCACAAGGCAAGACACTTGTATGTTCAACACTCAACCAATGCATAGCACACAAGGCATATGCATCTAGGAACAATCCTACAAGGGCACAAGAGTGACAGTAGAACAACCACAATGCAGAACATTTAGATTAAAGTACTGATTTCAACATAGCATAAAGGCTGCACTTAAGCATGGTACATACCATAAAGCCTACAAACTATGCATAAAACATAAACCCTAAAAGCTTACAAAAGCATATGGGTACAAACCAACAAAAACCTGAATAACATCATCAAACATATATTAAAGTTTAAACCAAGAGTATATGAAAAGAGTTAGAAACAGTTATACACCAAAACACAGTGTATCAAAAGCCATAAAAAAAAACACTAAAATACCCAAATCATAAACATATATAACCACATTACTCCCCCTCAACAAATTACTCCCCCTTAAAAGCTGCTTTTCTGCTTCTCAATCATCAATGAACTTTCTCCCCCTTTTTGACATGGAATGGCCAAAGGGTCACTTGTCATGCTGAGTTGTGAAGCTGTCAAGTGTAGCAGCCAAGACATCAATCTGGTCTTGCATGGCTCTCATCCTGTCAGAATGCTCAGTTTGGACTGCCCTGATCCCATCAAGCCTTTCCAGAATGATCTGGAAAGCATCTGGAGGTGTGTCTGCAGAAGTTGAAGCTCTGTGTCTTTTGCCACTTCTCCTAGGTGTTGAAGTTGATGCAAGTCCAGCTGCTTCTGCTTCAGTCTCCATTGGAGCAGCCTCTCCTTCATCACCTTCATCTTCTTCTCCTGGAAGCCTGACACTTATCCTTTTGCAGGTGAGCTTGTTGATTGCAGAGGGTGTAGACATGGGACTGATGTCTTGAGGGATTGGAACACCTTTATTCCTAAAAATCCTCATAAGCAAACTTGGAAAGATCAATTTAGGCCTAGAGGTTGTTCTAGTCTCATCCACAATGGTGTCATAAATGTGGGAACTTATGTCTATGAAGTTCTTTTCTTTGAGATCCATCAGAAAGACTGCTCTAGCACAGTTGATTGTAGTCAATTTCCTAATGGGATAGAGGTTAAACATCATGATTATGGTAAGGCACCTCATGTCCACTGGAAAGGCAGTGGTATTCAAACATTTCCCTTCTCTCTGCCCACCTATCCTTTGTTGAATTGTTTCAATAGACACACTCCTATCCTTGTAATTGATAAATTCTTCATCATCTAATCCTTCAAGCCCTAATGCATCATCTATGACATGAGCATCTAAGACAAACTCTTTACCCCTCACCCAGCAACTCAATTCATTATCCTTTATCACAGCATTTGAGTAGAATTCCCTAATTAAGGGTTCACACACAACAGGGAAACCACTCAGAAGCTTTTCCCATCCTCTTCCTTCAAAACAACTGGGAATAAAAGTTTGCCTTAAGTCCTCCAAATCCACAAATCTCTCTTGAATGATTCCTGCATTCAAGAAGTTATCCTTGTATCTCTCAAAGTGGTGAACTGACCTAAACAATCTAGGATCCATTTTTAATCTCTTGTCAGCCTTCTTGGCAGTAGATTTCTTCTTCTGTGGTGAGGGAGCCATCTGTGAATCAATCAGAAAAGGCCACAACAACATATAGCAATATATGTGCATAACCAGTCAGTACCATGTAGTTAACAGAGAGAGATATCAACCATACAAATGAACTACAAAACTTAAACAACAAGCTACTTAGTTCAAACACATGGATAAACCAAGCCTAGGATAGGAAACACATGAACAACATGGTGAAACTATCCTGAAGGCAAATAAATGACTTTGAGGCAGATAATGGAAAAATGATATGACACACAAACAATATATTGAGCCTAACTGAAGCTACCCACAGATAGACACACAAGAACATGCAAATCTAGCACAATAAAACTCACAACCTCAAACAGAACCAATAGAAATCACTCAACAGCTCAAAGATCAGATTGAAATAGAATAAACACTTAGCTAAGCACAAGATGAAGGGCAATAAGCATATGACAATCATTTAACACACCTATAGCAACAGCATCCACAAGCTAAGCAAGAACAAGGAGCAGAGACCGAAACACAAACCCATTTCAAAAACACAATCAAATGCGAAAAATCAAGGGAAAAAGCACAAAATCAAGTAGAAAAGAAGGTAAAACAGAGAACCCATACCTGTAACTTGACGATTTTGAGCTAGAAGAGTGCAACACAAGAGATTGGAAAAGGGAGCACGAAGTGTTTGGGAGGGAGAGTGTTTAGAGAGAAGATGAACAGTCACAAAAATTCGAGGGAAAAACTGAAAAAGTTTAAAAACTGCTCCTGTTTCTGCAAAACACGCGATTTTCGCAACTGGATTAAGTCGCCACACAGTCGCCAGCTCAAGCCGCCAAAGCACTCAAGAACAAAATTTTGAAAAATTTTTCTAAGTGTTTTTCGCGACTGGAAGGTCTACCCCGCGAGTGAGTCGCGAGCTGAGCCGCGAAAATCTCTGAGTGATCCTCGCGACTGGACCTTCCACTCGCGAACAAGTCGCCAAACATGACCAGCGAAGATGCGACTGAGGCTCGCGACTTGACATACCCGCGACTGAGCCGCCAAAACAGGGCAAAACTGTATTTTTGAAATTTTCAGATTTTTCCAACAAAACACTTTCCAAAAACACTTTCCAAAAACACTTAAAAACACTCAAAAATCTTTTTGTGCTTGAATTAACAAAGATTGAGCATGTGAAAACACATTTTATCAAGTACAATCACACAAATGAATATGGCATTTATCGAACATAAACTTGTGTGTTGTGTGTGGATATCAACAATGAAATAGTCCTTTGTCTAATGTGAAGCTTCAATGATCAATTCAACCAAGGCATACACAATTAGCACTAGATCATGTGACCAATCTCAATTATAGAAATATGAATATATGACCTCCCACATAACTTGATAATCATAACTTGGAGTTTTTCATTTGACTCCACTTTCAGCCTTAACATTTGATCTTTTGAGGCAATCATCTCTCATTGTGAGAGGGATATGTAACATTTCTCTTTGAAGAACAGGCCTTTGGCCTTTTTGAATGAAATTTCACTTTTTAAAATAAGGTCGCTTACCCTTTTTCCTAGTCAAATACTAGAATGTGCGACAGGCTTTTGCAGCTCAATATCTCTTTTCATTTGGAGATTTACATTTGGTGAGCTCTTTTTAGCAAAAAAAATAAAAAATGGGAAGAGATATAGACACAAGTCTATGCATGTTTCAAGATCAACATAACCATTCACTAATCATTCATGACAAGTTTGAAGATCTATTTACAACAATCACATAGATTTCAAGATTTTTCCCATAGTGATATGAGTGCATGAAAACAAGCAATGCTCGAAAATGCACAAAGCCATTAGCACAAGGGTACAAGGCAAAACGAGTTTTAAGACAAAACTCAACAAAGTCGATCAAGCTTTTTGATTTTCAAATTTTTATGTAATTTTTGGATTTTTGACTCAAGAAACACAAAGATTGATAAAACACAATTAAGAAATATTCACAAACAAACAACCAAAATCAAAAACAACAAGCATACCACACAAACATAGTCACAAAGCATAGGAAGTATTAATGCATGGACATGTTGTAATGCTTATGCATGAGTACCCCTTTTCACCCACACGTCACTTGCGTTTGGGGTGATTTCCTTAAAGGATTGGGTACGGGAGTTAGGGCTTTCAAACCTTCGTGAGAAGCTTTCCAAGCAGTTGGTGAATGCACCAATCATCTTCATCACGTTCATCATTCCGGGATCTCCATTGTGCTCTCTAGGTTGATCACCTGCCCAAGTTCTCCTATCAATTCTTGGTCCTCCTGACTTTTGAGGAGTTGCACTGTTCTTTGCTCTCAGCTTTTGGCAATTTGGTCGAGTGTGCCCTTGAAGTCCGCAATAATGGCACACATACATTCCTTTAGGACCTCTTTGTGGTCGTGGACGTGACTTGGCACGAGACTCAGACCTGCCCACATACTGATTACGATGATTCAGCATCCGTTGGTCCACCACATTCTTCTTCTCCTCCACCTCGAGCTTCACATCAGTAGGGTTAGCTACAACTGGATCTTTGGCTTTGACAAACTTCACTTCTTTGGTGACATTTCCAGTTGAACTACCTCCTCCGGTATATCCCAGTCCGGATTTGTCTGAGAAGCTCTTTTGAGATGATATAACATCATCTAGCTTCTTGGTGGTGACCCTCTCTATTTTAGCATTTGCTTGCATCACCTCATTCTCAAGAAATCTTACTTTAGTGTAAGCTTCGGACAGCTCACCATTCAAAGTTTCAATCTCGCATTTGGCCTCCCTATACCGGATTAGGAGACTTTTGTAGTCCTCCTCAGCCTTCTTCATCTTTCTCACAGCAGCCTTGGCTACCCTTGTGTATTCACCCGACTTCTCCAAGAGTGAGTTGTAATTTTCTTGAAGAGTTGCTGTGCTTTCTTCTTCTTCAGCTTCCGATTCTTCAACAATTCCTAGTGAGTCATCCTCACTATGTTCTCCAAGGTCTTGAACAAGCAAATTCAATTCATCCGAAGACTCAACATGAGCAATAGTCATGAAAGCTGAGTAGTTCCCTTCTCCATCACAGCTCTCTTCAGATTCTGAGTCGGACGAATCTGAGTCACTCAGGGTCGTGGCATACACCTTGCCTTTCGATTTCAAATAATTTGGACATTCCCTCTTAAAGTGTCCATGCCCGTTGCATTCAAAACAAGTGACACCTTGTGTGGATTGGGATTCTTTTCCATCTTTCCTGTTGAAATCCCTCTTCTCCCTTCCAGAATTTTGGAATTTTCTCTTATCATCAAATTTTCCATTGTTTTTGAATTTCAAAAACTTTCTGAAATTTTTAACAAGATAGGCTACATCTTTGTCCACCATATCTTCTCCCGATGAGCCTTGATCTTCCACCTTCTCATTAGTGGTCTTTAGAGCAAGGGATTTGCTCTTCCGTTGATTTGGCAGCGACATCTCATAGGTCTGCAGAGAACCAACCAGCTCCTGTACTCTAATGTCGTCAAGATCCTTGCTCTTTTCAATGGCTGTCACCTTAGCACGGAAGCTTTCCGGCAATGATCGAAGGATCTTCCTTACAATCTTTGAGTCCTCCATCTTCTCCCCCAAGTTAAACTTACTGACAACCACTTCATTTAACTTCCCATAGAAAGAGTCGAAAGACTCATCCTCACTCATCTTGAGCTCCTCAAACCGAGTGGTCAGCATTTGTAACTTGGTATCTTTTACTTTCTTCGTGCCTTCATAAGTTGTTTCCAGAATCTCCCATGCATCTTTGGCAATGGTAATGTGAGAAATCCTGTGAAATTCATCTGGAGACACACCACAGAAAATAGCATTTAGTGCTTTACTGTTAGCATTAGATGCAGCAAGTGCTGCCTTATCCCATGTGGATTTGGCTGCCTCAGGTTTGGTCCAACCAATCTCAACAGCATCCCACACGGATTCATCAATAGAGCATAAAAAAGCTCTCATACGAACCTTCCAAAATGCATAATTACTTCCATCAAAATATGGAGGTGCATTAAGGGATTGAGACTGAAAGTTCAAAAACGTGTATAAAAACACTTTTGAACGTTTAGACCCCCAAAAAACCAATTTAATCAACACATGCAATATGTTAAACAACTAGTGTGCGGAAACTTAACATATGCTATAACATGGAATTGATTAAACAACTATCTAAGCCACAACAAAATAAACCACAGCAGATAATGTAAAGGCAGAGATAGAGAGGAAGGAAGATGCAAACACAGCGATAACACCAGATATGTTATCGAAGAGGAAACCGAAGACCTCGGCGAAAAACCTCTCCGCCGCCCTCCAAGCGGTAATCAATCCACTAGAAAATACAGTTGGGATACAAGGACAGCAATAGACCCTCCAAGCCTAATCTACCCAATGCACCTAAGCCCTCCAAGCTTCTTGCTCCAACGAGGTTGCGCCGAACCTTTTTCTTTTCTAGCTTTCCGGATTCCGCTACTACACCGTAGCATCAACCAATGAATATTGGCTCCTTCCTAACTGCTTCCCAGAACTCCAAACGTCTGTCTCACAGAGATGATAATGGTGAGAACCAGGTTTGGTATAATGGCCTCTCAAGGATTTGACAATGGAGAGGAAGAGAGTGAGGGATTTTGATGAGACTCTAAGGTAGAGATTGTGGGTAAAACAATCTGGTTTTTCTTTAGGGTTTCTCTCTCAAAATTCTCTCTGGAAGCTCTCTTTCAATCGTGGGTTAAAAGGGTATTTATACTGAAGAGGAGTGGAATGCGAAACGTCAGGTTTTTCCAAAACAGGGGTGGCTCGCGGCTTGACCTCGCGGCTTGACTAAGTCGCGAGTTCCAGTCGCGAGTTAACCGTATGGCCAGTTGTCCTGTTTTGTCCTGTAGTGCTCCAGCTAGCATGACTGTTCATCTTCCAGCATGCTTGGCACGTGTGCAGATTCTGGCGGGTTGAAGCCGCGAGTCCAGTCGCGAGTCCCAGCCGCGACTCTCTGTTTTCTTGCACACTCTTGAGCAATCTTCACACTATCTCACTCACTACCCTTACAACAATCCCACCTAAATACAAGGTTACTAAATGCTGAATTACAAGCAAATTTGGCACGGAATAAAGCCAATTAGATGGTTGAATAAATTCAACCTTACAGAGACCTATCCATCTCAAAAAGGGAGTCAAGGATCACACAATGGTAATGAAACCAAACAGCTGTGTACCTGCTCTGATACCAATTGAAAGTTCAAAAAACGTGTACAAAAACACTTTTGAACGTTTAGACCTCCAAAAATCAACTTAACCAACCCAAGCAATATGTCAAACAACTAGTGTGCGGAAACTTAACATATGCTATAATATGGAATTGATTAAACAACTATCTAAGCCACAACAAAATAAACCACAGCAGATAATGTAAAGGCAGAGATAGAGAGGAAGGAAGATGCAAACACAGAGATAACACCAGATATGTTATCGAAGAGGAAACCGAAGACCTCGGCGAAAAACCTCTCCGCCGCCCTCCAAGCGGTAATCAATCCACTAGAAAATACAGTTGGGATACAAGGACAGCAATAGACCCTCCAAGCCTAATCTACCCAATGCACCTAAGCCCTCCAAGCTTCTTGCTCCAATGAGGTTGCGCCGAACCTTTTTCTTTTCTAGCTTTCCGGATTCCGCTACTACACCGTAGCATCAACCAATGAATATTGGCTCCTTCCTAACTGCTTCCCAGAACTCCAAACGTCTGTCTCACAGAGATGATAATGGTGAGAACCAGGTTTGGTATAATGGCCTCTCAAGGATTTGACAATGGAGAGGAAGAGAGTGAGGGATTTTGATGAGACTCTAAGGTAGAGATTGTGGGTAAAACAATCTGGTTTTTCTTTAGGGTTTCTCTCTCAAAATTCTCTCTGGAAGCTCTCTTTCAATCGTGGGTTAAAAGGGTATTTATACTGAAGAGGAGTGGAATGCGAAACGTCAGGTTTTTCCAAAACAGGGGTGGCTCGCGGCTTGACTAAGTCGCGAGTTCCAGTCGCGAGTTAACCGTATGGCCAGTTGTCCTGTTTTGTCCTGTAGTGCTCCAGCTAGCATGACTGTTCATCTTCCAGCATGCTTGGCACGTGTGCATCTTCTGGCGGGTTGAAGCCGCGAGTCCACCCGCGAGTCCCAGCCGCGACACTCTGTTTTCTTGCACACTCTTGAGCAATCTTCACACTATCTCACTCACTACCCTTACAACAATCCCACCTAAATACAGGGTTACTAAATGCTGAATTACAAGCAAATTTGGTACGGAATAAAGCCAATTAGATGGTTGAATAAATTCAACCTTACAAGTTTTTTTGAGCTGCTTGGACATGTTCTAGAGTTATATTCATAATAAAACTCACTCCCAATTGATAATTAGACTTTTAAAATAATTATTTTTAAGATAATTATCCCAAAAATCTAATTATCAGCTTATTTCGTTTTTTCCCATGCAACAAATCACACTTTAATAAAAATATTTCACCAATCACAAAAATTCATCTAATTAATTTTAATTTTTAACCAATCAAAATTAATTTCAATTAATCATATGTGATAGGTATCACCAAAATGAATGCATACAAACCGTTAAAAGCTGATCTTGGGATGTCTTTCGATTTGATTATTTGCTTTGGAAACCAAACATATCATTGTGATCATTGAAATCTTAAGATCATTTTTATGATATGTGATGAATGAGTTAATGACAACCATGATTTTTGGGTACATAAAATGACCATTTGTCATCACCCAAGGTTAAATTATGGGTGCAAAATTGAGTGCCTACAAATGTAGACACCACATTTTGTACCCCTTACAGTTTGGCCCCCCATTCCCCAATAATGTTGAAATTCTAAAACCCAAGGTTGGTTTAGGGCTCGATTAGATTGAAATTGACTTGAGGAATTTTTTTTTTAAAGAAAAATATAACTCTTTTATGAATAAAACAAGCTATTTTTGGAAAATAAAGACCATAGAAACCCAAGGGCATGCGTATGCATACATGCGTATGTGCATGCATGCTCAAGCTCTGCGTACTCATGTTTCATGCATGCGTATGCATACATGAGCATGTGTACGCATGTTAGGGTTCCAGAAACTATAAAAGACAAGTTTTTCTACATTAAAGATGGATTTTGGAAAGGATCCAACATCATCTAAGAGCCGTTCCAAACTCCTATTTTCTCATTATATAAAGCCATATATAGTAGCTTTTCAAAACACATAGAAAATCCTAAGGGAAAACATCAAATTCACTAGAAATAGTGAATCAAAGAGGGATTTTTTCACAGAACATCCTCAAGTCAATATTTTTTCTGAATGAGACCTTTTCTGGCCTTGATCTTGGAGTTTTAAGATTACTAGTCACATCCTTCTCTTTTGCCTTGTTTTCATGCCTATAAGTCTCTGCCTTTCATGTTTGTTTGTTATTTGTCCTTCACATGTTAGATTAGGGTTTCCTTTCAATTCTTTCTTTGCTTTGCCATGAACATGCATATGAATGATCATGCATTGATGCATAGGTGCTATGATACAGTGAGGTAAGTAAGGTAAGTCATGCATTCACACGAACATGCATTTGTTTGTGATATGACCTTGATCTTATTTTTGATGAACATATATGTGCAAGTATGTATGCCATGTCTTGGACTCAACAATATGATGTTTGAATCTATCTTGTGATGTTTCTACCAATGTGATATATTTTTGTTTGTTTGCTACCTTGAATGAGATATATGGTGCAATGCCATGATAGATGTATGCTAGGGTTTGGGATTAAAAAAGCCATATTGTATGCTTAGCTGTATGCTAGTGTGTGCGTGAGTCTAGAATGCAATATTGAATATGCCTTTAACAAGATTAAGACGTAAGACACAATGAGTGAAAGTCGACCCACGGGTTGGGCGGTCTTAGGTGCCTAACACCTTCTTAAGCCATACCTAAACTCCAAACCTATACTCTGGTAGTCAAATTAATCATTTCACAAAGGGCGCTATATATATGGTTCCTAGAACTAATCTAGGCGGCGATTCCATTTTCTTTTCTCTACCCTGATCCACTCGGCCAAGGTGTACTCCCCTCTCGTTGCGCCCACAGTGGCAACTCCGCTGGGGATAGAGAGTTTGATTTCTTGATAAAGGCTTGTTCAATATTATAACAGTACAAGAGTAAAACTATTGTCGTTTACATATGTGCAGTATGCAATTTCTTCTAAAGCTCTGTTCATTGATGATCTTGATTCATGTGCTTGGCTTATCTATGGGCTTGACCTTCTAATATTGAGTTCAAATCAAGCTTACAATCAATGTTCGAATTCAATCTTGTTAAAAATTCCAAAAATTTAAGTTAAGCTTGGCTCAACTTGATACATTTGTCAAGCCGAACTCAATCTCAAACTCAAACTTAATATCAAACTTTTAAACTCGAGATCCAATAAAAGTATATTATGAAGTCCATATTAATGCATATTATCAAGTTCATTTGGTTTGGATAAGTGGTTCTAGCTCCCAATTATTTAAAGGCTTGATAAGACGTGTTTATTTTTCAAGTCTATATCAAGCCAAAAATTCTAGCTTTTAGCATCACAAAATGCTACTTTATCTATTTTACCACCTCACTTTACAAAACATCCAATATCAATGGTTTTATTTTAGCATTCAACTCATTAAAATAATATAAACAACATAATAAAATAATATATCCACTACAATAAACAACAACCACAACCACAACCACATAAAATATAATATGTTGCTTTAACATTTGGTTACTCCTTGTCAACCACTGAAGTTGATGAGTTAAACTTTTTACCTATACCACCACCAATGTAGCACTCTTTTTGTATATTGTGGTGCTAAAAATAGCATTTTAGCAATTTCACACCACCAATGTGGATGCTCTTATAAACAAATAAACATAAACAAGTTTTTATCAAGTCAAACCCAAGCTATTTATTAACAACTTGATTTATTTATAGTCCTATCAGCAACAACTTTCCTTGGTATTAAGACGCATGATCATTATGCAGTAAGCACAGCAGTAATGCTAAGATGAGGAATATTAAGGATTTAATACTTTATATAATTTTTTTTCATAATTTTTAAGTTGATTGTGATAAAATAATAGGAGCTTCATTTGGGTTCTCAACCGACATTATTATTATTATTATTATCCTTTTTCTTTTCTATTTTTGGGTTGTTGCATCATTTACAACATATCACGTTGAAAAGTTATTGTAAGTACCTTCCAATTTATTAAAGCAAAACTGAAATGATTTTCTTTATTCTCTATATTAAAAAAAAAAAAAAAAATCTAGATAAATGAGATGTACTTTTTCCATACCAAGAGTAAAAAATCATCCATTGAATCATATTATAAGAACATAACTTTTCATGGATGCCCTAAGATATTCCTAACAACTAATTACAAGGAAGACAGGAAAAAAGCGCATAGACTTTATTGTTGATGCATATTCTTGACGACGAGGGCTTCGTGTTTACTTTAAAATGATAATAACTTGTGGTAGTGCATGAACCACATTTTCTTTGCTGGGTCATACTTTATACCGATCCGATTCCATTTGTCGTTAGATTCTAAAATTGAAAGTGTTTCTTTTCTCTAGCAGACAAAATCTATCAAAGGTTGGGAGAAAAAGATTAAAAAGTCAGCCATGGATAAATATATGGATCTACCGCTTTGGCTTAAGACAACGAATGATTCCTCGGCATTTGTTCTTTTATTTATGCTCCCTGATAATATATTCTATGATTCCCAATGCTATTCTTCTTTTGTTATTTTCTTGGATGAAAATTTGCGGGACCAACCAAAACAAGAGGCAAAACCTTGAAAATAAAACAAATGCTAAACTTAGCAGCTAGACCTTCCGACAATTTTGATTTTGATTTTTTAAAAAGTGAGTGAGACTGACAGTAGATTAATTAGGAGGGTATTAGTTAAAAATTCAGGAACTTTTCTTGGTAACACACTTGAACTAGGGGCAAGGCCCATTTGAAAATGAAAATGGTTTGAACTTTTGAAACTAGGGGCAAGACCCTCATAAGGGAAGTGAGTGAACATTCAAGATGGGTTTTGTAATGGGACAAGTAAAAGATTTTGATGGTTGAGATAAAACTTGGTCACTTTTTCTTCTTAAAAAAATCAAAGAAGAAAAAAGGAAAAGAAAAAATGTGGACTTCTAAATGTCTTGGCTCATTTTAAATACAAGTTCAAATAAATTTTACATGAGAAAAGAAAATTTTCAAAATATGTTGAGCTTGCATTTTAAATGGTACATTGATTTTTGTTTGAATTCTTTGATGAGACCATTTTCATAAGGCCTAATATAGCACAAGATGTGGACCAACCTCACAAAATTCATGAAAAACCTATGCTTAAGCCCAAATAAGGATGAGAGGACGAGATGAATGACTTGTAATTGGATCTAAAGGACCCCCCCCCCCCCCAAAAAAAAAAATCAAAGAAATGAAATTGGGCTTGTATTCAAATGAGGGAAGGAGAGAGAATGAGAGATTTGAATGATGTAATTGGGCTTTAAGCATAAGGAAAACATGAATTTTGAAAGATTGATGTAACTCATTCTATTTCTAAGTCCAAGATAATGAAATGATACAAGACTTAGAATACGAATGGGGCATACATGTAGTCCACATTTTGATGCAAGCAAGAAAGTTGTTTAAGACGTTGGGTCCAAAACTTTAAAAGACATTGGGAGCACATATTTATTTGATCAAATTTTATTTCAAACACAATAATACTCCCTACTCAAAGAACTTCCTAAGCTCACTTGGTTTCGATCACCTACCCCTAGTTGCCTAAAGGAAGAACCATTCCACTTTGGTCCCTACCGTCATCTCACTAATAGAAAATAGCCTACGTGGTAAATGGAATACATAGCTCAGCATTTTAAATATTAAAAAAAGGCCACATCATTATTTTTCCTTTTCTTTAATTATCTTAAAATAAAATAAAATTTTAGTTATTATTTAATTATTTAAATAATAATTGTTCTTCATGTTCTTCCCCCAAGAACATGGTTGCCAAGAAAATTTAAAATTCAAGATTTTCTTTTGTTTTCTTGCATTTTCATAGCATCCAAACAGGCAAAAACACATACAAAACTATGATTAAACTCAGATATTCTAACACAATCAACTAACAAAACCCAAAACACTTCATCAAAAAAAAAAAAAAAAAAAAAAAAAAAAAAAAAACCAAAACATGGTTAGATCAAAAACACAATACCAAAAATACCAAAACCTAAAGCAAATCCTCATCAATAAAATACACCAAAACACAAGCCAATCATGAGCTGGTTAGATCCAACCACGGTGACCATCATTGGCATTCGGCTCCACTACCGATTTGGGTTTAGAGAGAGAGAGAGAAGATGAAATTTCGGTCAAGGTGGGTTTTGGCCATAGGTCTTTAACCATGGGGTTTCGATCGTGGGTCTTCAGCCATGGATTTAGAGAAGACGAACACAAAATTTAAAACCCAGAAAATTTGAACCTTAGAGCCGAAACCTAGAATCATAATTCATGCCAATATTCTTGACAAACCTAGATAAAATTGATAAATTAAACATGAACACATTAAATATTTGAACAAGAACACAAACCTAAAAAATTCAACTCAAGCCCAGATTAAAAAATTAAATTCAAACCCAGATAGGCCAAAACACAAAATTCAAAACCATATTTCAAACCCCCACAGCACCAAAGCATTAAAGACAAAAATCAAACCCAGATTTTCAGCTCCTAAACATTAAATCCAAACCCAGATTTTTGGCCCCAAACACAAAACACAAAACTCAAAACCCAAAGTTTCTTATTTTTTGAGAAACCAAACACAAACCTTAGATCCAAACCTTAAAGTCGAAACCAAACCACCTACAACCTCAGATTCAAAACTATCAAACCCAAACGAACTCAACCTCAGACCTAACAATAAAACCACCTCCTCTCTTAGCTGCCACTACTGCTTTTCTTGCTCATATTTGTTTGGGGTGTGGGTTTGAGAGGATGAGGTAGAGAAGGTTCAATGAGAGTGAGAGACGAAAGGAGGATGGTTGGGATCGGGCTATTTGAGAGAGGAAAAGAGAGACTGAGAAAGAATGAGATTGTGTGGTGAATGCTCGAAAATGTGTGAAAATACAAGAGCTATTTAGACCCCCAAATTAAAGTTATGGCTTGATTGATTTTACTCTAACTTAATACTAAGTGCGAAATAGAGTAAATGCGAGCGGATAAACAAACAAGCTACTTTAACTCACAATCATTATAACACAGTAGTAAAATGAAAGGTAAAAGAGTAGAGAAGAAGAATGCAAACACAAGATGACACGCCGATGTGTTATTAAAGAAAAAACCGAAGAACTCAGCGAAAAACCTCTTCGCTGCCCTCCAAGAGGTAATCGATCTACTAGACAATCAGTTGGGATACATGGGTTAGCAAGAGACCATCAAAGCCTAATCTACCCGATGTACCTAAGCCTTCCAAGCTCCTACTCCAACAAGGCTTCTCAGAACCATGTCTTGTCTAGCTCTCCGGATCCCGCAATCCACCCGATTGCATCCGCCAAGCCTCACCGGCTTCTTTTGGCAATTCCCCAAAGCTTCCCAAGCTCCAAAACACTCTCTACACTCTGAAAAGGTGTGGGTTGTGTTTGGGTACAAATCTCCTCTCAAGGTATGACAATGTTAGAGGGAAGGAGAAGAGGCTACAAGGATTTCTCACTAAGGATGAGTAGCTCTCTCTCTAAAAGATGGGTGTGTGTGTTGTAGAAAACCTATCTAGGGTTTTTCTCTCTGAATGGGCTAACTACATTTGTGGATAATGAGGGTATCTATAGTATGGGTAAAGGGGTGAGAAATTCACACTAAAAAATCCTCTAAGTAGAGAGTCTTGCGTGTATCTCACGGGAAGGCCTTACCCACCAAATACTCGTGAAATTGACAGCCTAACATGGCTCTTCAACTTCCAGTCATGTACTTCTCACATGCCTTTTCACAGGAACCCTTCTCGCGAACTTCTCGCGAGTTAGTCGCGAAATGCACTAATCTTCAGTTAAGCTTAAGTCTTCACCAACTTAATACTAAACCGAATACAATAAAATCCCACAAAATACAAGGAACAAAATTAAAGCAATTACAACACTTTTTGTCATGGAATAAAGCCAACATAAAACATAGTTGTAAATCACAACTTTACAATCACCCCCTTTGGCTATTCCATGACAAAACACCCTATAACAGACTTTAGATTTAAACGTGAGTTTGGGAACAATGGAAAACTCACTCACCCCTAAATCTAGAAGGTGCGATGAACTTGGATCATGTATACCTGTAACCTGAAACACTTGCACAAAACACATTAGACCCTTAAGGTAAATCAAGTGATAAAAGAACAAGTATAATGTAACAAGTAAAATGCAATCAAGTAAACATGATGTGAAACATGTGAGCAACTTGATCATACACCAAACAGTCATATGGAAATGACCACAATGATCACATAACAAAGCAAATGATTATCCAAACATGCAATCAATAAAGCACAATGGCATAAGGATGTATGTATGTCCAACACATAAGCATGATGTGATGAGAGCAGCAAAGCATAGATACTAAACATAACTCAAAGCACCATAAAACAACGAGAAAACAAGCATAATATAAATCAAAACAAAACAAGGTTTTCTCAAAAAATGTCTTTTCCCCCTTGGTATATGCATCTCCCTTATGGTTTTCTCTCCCTACGAATGTGCACAAGGTAGAATTTCTTCCCCTAAGAGTGTGCACATGAGTCATATAGAAATGACGATACTCTCTGGTATACTCTCCCCCTTTTTGTCACAAATAGACAAAAGAATCAAGAGGAAGGAGGGGAAAGAAAAGATATGAACAAGGGTAAATATGATACATGAGGGGTGAAAGATGAATGGGAAAATGAAGCTCAAACGAAAGACAAAAATAGAGAATGCTACAAAGAATAAAGTAAACATGACATGCTAAGGATGATGGAACATGATATATATACCTAGGCATGACATAGACATAAGAACATGTTATATGTGGTAAAAGGTGCATCTAGTGTGCATGTGAGATGCATGACTAATGTATGAATAAGCATTCACAGGGAAAAGTGTATAAAACACACCACCAATGATCAAAACATGATAAACATGAATAATTATGGTGATCCCCAAAATTTGGTACTTATTGGAGTCCAAAATAACAACAAAATGGTGTACAAGAAGCTAAAAGAAGTTCTAAAACAACAAGGAGGTAAAAACTCCCCCTAACAAGATGAAACACAACTCCCCCTTGCAAAGGCATGCATTTCCCCCCCTAACATGTAGAATCTTAAAAAGAAACCACATTTTCTCCCCCTTTTTGTCATGATTGACAAAGGGTACAAAAAGCTATAAAGTTTCACCCGAGAAATATAAAGATGATCAAGGGACACAAGGAATCCATATAAATGCATGAATGTAATGAAACAATATGCTATGGATGACAAGATAATATAAAGATGCAAAACATGTGAAACACAATGCATGCAAGAGGGTCTCGACAGATTGAGAAGCTGTCAAGCTGGCAGAGAGCACATAAAATTACCTCGATAGATCGAGATATGTGTCGAGAATCTATCGAGAAGCTACCCAGAAATCTCGATGGATCAAGAATTTGTTGAGAATTTATCAAGCAGACAGAGAGCATAGAAATTTGGCTCGATGGATCAACCTAGCTGTCGAGAAGCTATCAAGGTCAAATCTAGAAATCTTGATGGAAGAAACTTGTGTTGAGCTGCTGTTGAGAAGGTATCAAGCAACTATCGAGAAGATAGAAGCAAGGCTTTCCAAGGGAGGAAAAACACACAAGATGAATGCAACAAGATAGCTACTCAAACAAACATCCAAGCAGCTTGTTAAGCACTCAAACACAACTTAAATCTAGATGTAAAGCATTTCTAGATCAAAAGACACACATACATATTAAACAAGTCTAACCAATTTTATTTTTCAAAAACAAGTTAAGATTTGAGACATGAGAAAAACAAATTCACTCACACACAATCATAATTGTTTGATGGGGACTATCACCTTCAAGGTACATCCTATAACTCCCACAACTCCTAGAAACACGCATTCAACCATATTAAAAGAATTTTGATTCTTTTTGCTTTTATTTTTCTTTGCATATTTTTCTTTTAAGCATAGCATACATGGGTATATAAGAGAGAAAAGAAATACCCAATTATGTAAGCCAAAACATCACAATTTTGCTATGCCGAAGCACACAGATGTTATACATGATTGGCGGGCTTTAGTGGTGAGATGGTTATTTATGCTTTTCTCTTAGGATTTTCTAGTCATTCCCGTCAAAAAGAGTGATATAAGCATGAGATATAAGAGATCATCTTAAGTGTACTCATAAAAAACATAAGCCACAAAGCTCACTTGCTTAGTTGTGCATTGAGATGCTCATCTAAGCTACAAGAGATACAAAGTTTAGAAACTTTGTTTCAATGGCCATCCAAGTTACATAAGTACCAATATATACAAACACACTGTTTTTGTGTATATATATATATAATTATTTTTTTTTTGTTTCTGATTTTTCTCTTTTTATGTTGAAAAACAAACAAAATAAAGACTAAACAACCAAACAAAAATAGACAAACAACATGAAAGCATGAAAGAAAGATGTAGATGCATGAAAGCATGATTACAAAAGCAGATAAGAAATCAAGCAAAGAGAGTCCTACTTTAAATAGAAAGAATTAAAGCAGAGGACAACAAAAAAGACAGTTAAGTCTTAGGCTCCTTTCTCACCCACACAACGCTAGTCTTTGGCCGTGAAGATGAAAAAGCATGTGTCTTAGTATGTCTACTAAGGACATAGAAGAATTAGAATTCTTCTAAAATTGAGTTAAAAAATTCAAGAATTTTAATAACTCTCTAAACAAAGGTGTAGTTCCTTGAGAGGAAACCTGTGACAATTTAGACACTTGATTTTGAGGATATAACTTAAAACAATTAGGATGAATGTGTCCAGAAACACCACAATGGTAACAAACATGAGCAATTTTAGGACTACTAGATTTCCTAGAGTGAGGTCTAACAAAGGATTTAAAATTAGACAAATCAGTTATGGATTTCATACCTTTATCACCTTTCTCAGATTGGGGCACAAAGACAGTCTTTGATCCAGAAGTCATGGAACCGGAGGAGTCAACATATCCTAAGCCAGCCTTATCATAACTACGCTTTTGAGCACTCAATACCTCATCAAGCTTTGCACTAGACATCCTCTCTATTTGAGTTCTAGCTTGACTAAGCTCTACCTTAAGATTCTTGACCTTCTCATCTAATGAGGTGTTCTCCACAACAAGAGTCTCAACCAACCTTGTAGTCTTATCTAATTTGACTAATATATTAGATTTTTCAGTTTTTACCTTATTAAGCTCTTTTCTACAAAGATGTAAAGCCTTTTCAGATTTTGTAGACTCAGTGCATAGCTTATTATAGGCTTCTTGAAGGTTCAACTTCTTAGGTACTTCTTCATCAGAAGAATCCTCATTGTCACTAGCACTCTCCACAATCACCTTATCGGTTGTGGCAGCAAAAGCCATAAAGTGACCACATTCATCCACATACTCATCAGAAAAGTCATTCTCAGTATCACTCAAGGTAGCAACCAACTCTTTATCTTTTGACTTTTTGGTATTTTCCTTCATAAGGTAGTTTGGGCACTCTATCCTTATATGACCAAAACCTTTACACTCATGGCACTAGATAAGGGATTTCTCACTCTTACACTTCCTAAAGGATTTAGATTTCCTAGGAGGTTTGTTCATATCCTTTTTCCTATATTGAAGAAGCTTGATAATTTCATTAGCTATGAAGGTTAGACCCTCATCCTTGATAATCTCATTAGCTATGAAGGTTAGATCCTCATCCTCATCATCATCTTCATCTTCATCTTCGCTTTCATCTTCATCTTCAGAGTCATCAATCTCTTCCTCTATACTCTTAAAAGCCAAGTTTCTACTCTTTCCACCTTCTCCCATTAAACCTAATCCCATCTCATAGATTTGAAGGTTCCCTACAAGCTTAATCAAAGGAATTTGATTAATGTCCTTCACTTCTTCAATGACAGTGATCTTGGCATGGAATCTTTCAGGTAAGAACCTAAGGATTTTCCTAACAATTTTGGATTCTACTATAGATTCTCTAACATTGAAGGCAGAATTCACAATATCCTTGAGTTTAGCATAGAACTCATCAAAGGTCTCATCCTCCTCCATCCTTATTTCTTCAACACTACTAGTGAGTCTTTGAAGCTCCAAAGTTTTTACTGCCTCGATACCTTCATAGATGGTCTCAAGAATGGTCCATGCTTCCTTAGCAACTTCCGTGGATTGTATTTTCTTGAGTTCCTCATTGGTCACCCTACTAAAAAATGCATTCGAGGTCCTACTGTTGAAATTTGCCGCTTTGATTGTTGCTTCATACCAATCCATCGGTGCTTCCTTTGGCTTAATCCAGCCAACTTCAACAGCTTGCCATACCTTTTCACCTAGAGCCTGGAAAAAAACTTTTATACGAACTTTCCAGTATGCATAATTAGTGCCATCAAATAAAGGAGGAATCAAAAGAGATTTTCCATGATCCATGACAATGAGGTCAAGGATCATACTCAGGAAATTAATCCAATCAGAGTGAACCTACTCTAATACCACTTGTTGGTAAATTTAAACCCTGGTTGATAGAATCAATAAGTTTTAAACCCAAGTTGTTAATTAGATTTATTATGAATAAACGTTGTTAAAACAAACGAACATCAATATCATGTCAATATCATACACATCAGAATAGTAAATAAGACAAGATATGATGACTCAGAAAAACCAATGAAACAAACTAGTTTCATAGTAAAAAACCTAGGGGAAACCTTCCTGAAAAGCAATTCACTATAGTAAAGAGAAGTTTCAAATCTAGTACAAAACCTTTGTCCCTAGACTCTATAATCCCCGTAGATGAACTTACAGCAAAAATCTTCTACCGCTTCAAAACCTTTGAACTCTTCAATATATGAACGCCACCCTTTTGCATGGATCCCAATACGTGACTAACTACAGCAACTTGAAGATGTTTTTGGCTGTAAAGTTCTTCACTTTATCAACAATGAAGATCAAGAAGTACTTGGTTACAAAACCTTAAGGCGCAAAAGACGCATTAACTTCTTGCAAAGAGAATAAGACACTAGGTCACTTTCTACATGTGTTCTCCATATATAAGGGCCTTTAAAATTAGCCTTATATATGTCTAGGGTTGTCAGAAAAGAAACCCTACACATATATGTCAGCTAGGGCCAAAAATCAGATTTGGAAATTCTGATTTCGTATATCTCGATAGATTCATCTTCTGTCGAGCTTCATTCTTAAATCTCGATAGATACTGTTTTTGTCAAGGTATCTGTTGAGCTTTAATGAACAACTTTTTTTCACTTGTTTCTTGGTCCAATCTTCATGACTTTAATATTTGACTTGAACTCTTGTTTCTTGAAGTACTAAACCCATCCTAGATCTACCCAATTACAAGTAAAGTGCATTTTATCAAAGGATTAGCCAATTATATAAAATATGTCCCTAACAAATATGTGTAGAGACATTCTCTACTCAAAAGTAAGTAAAGTCATACCATCATCCTAGATCAATGAGAAGGTCCCTTTCTAGTTTCCATACATCCAATCCAAGTGAGTGTTGCCCTAACAATTTCCCGGTTCAATCTTCACTATTCTCTTCCTTTTTTGTCGTTGTTATCCTAATCTATTTGCTTATGTATAATTTGTGGTTTTTGATTCCAAAATAACTTTGATTCTAAAATGCTTGTAGGAAATTGAGAAAACAAACAAGGACACTGGGAAAACTACTAAATTTTCAATTTGGGGTATTAATTTTGGGATTTAGGGGTTCCTAATTAGGGTTTCCCACAATTATAGATTTCAATTCCTAATTTGATTTGATTTATTTATTTTTTTTTTCCAGGGAAACACCATAGAAGAGCAAATTCTACCAAGGGTTTGTCTCTCGGTGTTTTGAGGAATGGTTAGTGATGTTTTTAATTTAATTTTAGGATTTTTCCCCTAGCCTGTTCTTTATTTATTTGTTAGTGGATTGAAATTTTGGTTTTTGGGTCCAATTTAGGTTGGTTTTGATTTAAGTTATTGGGTTAGATTTGGAATTAAGGTTTTGATTTAGAATTGATTATCAAAAGGACTTGATGTTAGTCATTTGCTGTTATTTTAATGACTTAGTTTAAAAGAGATTGCATTAAACTATTTCATTTTCAGACTTGTTACCCGCCTCCTCTTAATTTTTTTTCCAGACCTATTACCCAACTCCTCTTATAAGTTTTATGTGAACCTTACACATCTCAAATTTTAGATGCTCTCTCTTCCCTTCTGATTTTGCTTCTCCTCCTCCTTCGACAAGTTCAGAGAGATCCTTTGACAAGTTCACCCGTTCTCTCTGTCTTTCTTAAAACCAAAAACCCTAACCGTTCAGTTCTCTTTTCGTCAGTGGTAGAGAGGGAAAGAGAGATCTAAGGGCTGCCACCATGTCAAACCATCACCCCACCTTAAACCTAGCCTCCACCCATATACTGTTGGAACCACTACAGTGCAAGTATTTTTAGACAAGAAAAATTGGTGTTAAATATGATTTAAGTTTTGTTATTTTGGTTGAGTGTCTTTCATTTAGGTATATGGGTTATTGGGTTGATGGTCTTTAATTTAGGCATTTGGGTTATTGGTTTTGATTAAGGTTGAATGATTAGAAAAACAAAAAGAAGGGCACAAATGAAAAGATGCAGAGAATGAGTTTTTTTAAGTATTGGTTTCTTTTGAATTGTATGTACCAGTTGATTTTTCTGATTGATATTATTGAATTTTGGTTTGTGTATGTGATTAAAATTTGAGAAATTTTTTAGTTGAAATTTCAGATACAGTAGTTTTGGATAGATTAATGGTTGATTAAAGTTTAAATTTCGTGTTTTTGATGACCAAGTTTGTGGATACCTAGATTTATTTTTATTTTTTATGGATGACAAAGTTTGTGATTTTTTAGGGACATTTTTGGGTTTTGCATGTTGGATTATATTCTCAAAATTTTTAATTAAGCATCTATTTGGGTGTTGAGGAGAAAAAAAAAAGTGAAGCACAAGTAAATGGAAGCTCAATCAGTTGTGAAGGGTCTTTTTTGATACATTGGTGAATTGTGACTTTTGCTTTGTTAATTAATTTGTCCATTGTGGATTACTTTATAGGTTTTGGTAGATAATTTGTCAATTGCAGAATGAACTATAGCTTTGCTGTTAATGTTTTTCTAATAAATGTTTCCTTTATGTTCTTTCTATTACAAGTACCTGTTATGAATGAAGCAGGTACTTGTAGTGCTTTGTTTGGCATGATTTGTGTTGAGTTTAACCCCTTTTTACTATCTAATAAACTGTTTGGAATTGTTTAGTTCCACTATACTGTTTTGGGATATTATATGAACTTTGATTTTTCTTTTGACACATGAATATTGATATAGGGAAAATAAATAAAGGAAGAGATTATTGGCCCAATGAATGAGGAAGAATGGTGCAAAGGAGAGCTGAGGCATTGCAAAGCTAATTTGTTGATAAGCATCTCACTTTGATTGGTAATTTTCCTTCATTGGTGAATAAATTATGAAAAATATGATAGTTCATAATTTTATAAATTTATTGTTTATAGTATTATTAAATTTATAATAACCATAAACATCTTATCAATTTTAATATATTATATTATGAACTATAACATCACGGTATTGTTAGGGTTTGTTCCCTAAAATCTAATTTATTGGCATGTTATAAATAATTAAATTGTTTAATTATATGGGACTATTTATAAATGAACTAATGGGGCATTATCATAGTCCTTGAGATGCAATGCATGTGATTTAGTTACAGAAGATATAAATCACAAGTTCCTTGTAAACTCAAAATATAGTTCGTAGTCGGTGATGAAATTGGGCGTTTCATCTACGAAGACCATAACTGATCAACTAAGATGGTTTGTTTTGATTATGGAAGTGGAGACTTCTAGTTGATGTGTTGATATGTCTTAAGTGTGTAAGACATATTGAACTGCTGTTAGATTAATTATTCAATTAACAACTGTCACATGAATAATTAATCTCATGACTTCTAATTTCATAGGCTCTCAATCCTGAGAGGATAGTGAACCCGATCTTGAAATGTAGGTTACTTTGATATATTAGGAGTGAGATCTAGTTTAACGGTAAAAATCTCAGTATGTTGGGTAACCACACATAGTGTTAAGGGAACACATATTCTTAAGATGGAATCTATAATCTCTTTCTAATGAGACACGAAATATTCCCTTAATATAAGTTTAATAAAACTAGTTATTCAGGGTCGGCCACTTTAGTAAAGTGTTACTAAAATTCATATTTTATGAAATTAGATTTTATAAATATGAATAACTAAAAGATTAAATTAGGTACTCAAGGAATAAAATAGTTGTTTACAAAGTGACAGTGCATTATGACTTTGTTCACTATGGATATTTCATGGAGGGGTCAAGATATCATATTATAGTCTTAGGATATAATTTATTAATAAGACTTAGAGTGCAATTATATTTCCATAACAGTACTTGTTATATAATTAATGGCAACTTTGGGCTTGTCAAGAGTTGACAGATAAGTTTGAGACCCATTGGAGCTAGAGCCTTATTAGTCCCTTTGGTCCCATCCCAAGCCACACACTTAAGCATAATTAGGCTGGCCCAAAAGGCTATCACAATTAGATAATCAATTATTTATTTAATAAGAGTTATTAAATAAAGTAACGGCCAAGGCAGTTAGTTATGTACATATGATTACAAGAAGAGAAAAACAGTTTTTCTCTATAGGATATTGGAAATACACTTTTCCGAAAGAAAATCAACGTAAACAAGAAATGATTGAGAGACCACTCATCTTGGGCATCGTGTGTAATTGGAATGAAGATTGAAGGTATTCTCAAGTTTTGTTTTTGAATTTCATTGCATCAAGGTACGCTTTCTTTTCTTTGTTCTAGAATTCAAGGCTATATGTTATCTCTCGTGAATGAAGTAGATCTTTATGTTGCTTCCGCTGTGGGTTTTTGTATGAGACGCAAAACCAGTTTTTTCCAACAAATACAATATTATTCTAAACTATTCTTAATCAATTTAAATTTATTTGATAATTTACAAAATTGCCGAATGATAAGATATACTTTTATATATTACTAAAAGTATAATCAAACTTAGCTAATCAGAGTTGTTAGATTGTTGAATAAATTATATTACTTGAAATACATACAATTGTCAGATTGATCGCTACTCATTTTCACTCTGTTGCGTGCCATCGTTCGCTCCCTCAATCTTTGATGTTTATCAACGCCACCACCAAGGTTTGTTACTTTCCTCTACCTTTTTATTTTTATTTTGTTAATCTCTGCCCATTCCTTGGGGTTTCTCTCATCATCAATGTAGAATTTCATAGTAAATTTTTTCTCTTTGGTTATATTAGTCCTACCTTTTTATTGCTTTGTTCTTTTTTTCTTTTTCTTTTTTTTTAAATCATTTCTTTGTTTCTTTTGTTACAATTTTATATAGTGCTGAGGTTGAGGTGTACGTAACCATATCTGCATTACAGCTAATTTCACATCATGTTTTCCTAGCTTACAGAGGGTTGAGACCTTGGGAATTGCTGAATTCCTAATACTAGGCCGCATTAGTAAACTTGCTATTTCCTAGGATTCTTTGATTTGGTTTTGATTATGGGTTTGTTTTGGTTTGCTATATTGTTGTATTTATTCTGCATTTGTTTTCCCTTTCTATATTTATTATATGGGCATTGTAAACTTTAGTTAGTTTTGTATATTAAGAAATAGTAAACAAGTTCAATGGGCAATATAATCTTTGGATTTTTATATGATTGACTGCGAAATGTTATATTGGGCTACTGCTATTTTGGATTTTGTGGCGATTTTATTTTTGTTTTGAAGGTTTTGGTTGGTTGGTATGGTTGTTCAAGATTGCTGAACAGGTGTGTCTCATTTTAATTATTATTATTTTTTGAATACCAAAAAAAAAAAAAAAAAAAAAAATCTGACGATCCTTTTAGGTATACTTCATTGTAGATAACAAGAAGAACTACATACCTCTGAGACAGTGAGACAATGAGCCATGGTATTCCTCCCATGCCTATTAAGGTCCTTTCTTCTTTTAAGAATCAAGTTATGATACAATGGAAAAGAAGAACAAGAAATTGCATACTTGGCCATGCCGATGATTACAGCCATGGGCATACTCAGAAGGCACAAGAAATTGACTACTTTCTATGCCAGTGATTTTGGCCATAGGCGTTGAAATAAAAGGGCTTTGAGTCCAAGAAGACTGTCAGATGTATTGTAAGGTACTAATATTTAGGCCATAAGCGTTGAAATAAGAATACATGAAACTTAAACCTTTTTAGATTGCCATATTTTAAGTGGCATTTTAAGAATATAAGTAAATGATACAGAGTCCGAGACACAGAAATTGTGTTACCACTTTGCCAATATACGCCAAAATGGAAGTGAGCTCTACTGGTGGAGGTTTTGCTCAGAATTAACTAACTTTTTTCAAGGATGATTCTTTTACTAACAATAATAGAAAAGAGTCGAAAAATAAGGATATAGAAAATTTGGATTTGGGAGAAACCTAAAACAAGAATGACATGCCTAAAAGGAAGCAACTGAAGCACGTGTCGTGACTTCATTAACAATTAATTGCTGATGTAAATAATTGCCTTAAAAATATATCCTTTGCCATTCTTACCACTAAAAGTGGTCATCTTCCTAATTTATCAGTTAAGAGCAAGGTTTTGAAACCCGGACCGTTCATTGAACCGTAAAAGGAAGAGGTTCAAGGTTTTTAAGGTCGAACTGAGGTTGAACCGAGGTCGAGCCGTGATGACGTCATAATTAATTTAATAATGATTTAAAATAAAAATAATTATATTAAATTAGTAAAAATATTAAAAAAATTAACTAAAATAGTACAATTAAATATAAAGATCTATTCCTATCAAATATATATATATATAGAGAGAGAGAGAGAGAGAGAGAGAGAGAGATCTATTATTCCTTTATAGAAACAAAGAAATCTATCTTTCAAATGTATTTTCTATATCATAATTCATAACTTTAAGAAATATTAAATCCTAGTATTTTTTTTACGTTGATTAATTAAATTTGTGATAATATCTAATAATATAATAATTAGAATAAAAAAAATATAAAAAATGGTATTTGTGTAATTGTGTTGCATGTTTGCAACATGGCACTTATAAAATTAGGAATGCATTAATTTTCTTTAAGAAAAATGATATGTCCACACCATTTTTACCATATTTTTATAACAAATTCTAAGTGGTAGGTTGTTACTAGTTATTATTGTTGAAATAAAAAAGTAATCTTAGCATTAGGTTCAAATTTGAACCAATAACAACTAATCACCTATAATTTATTGTGAAAATATTGTAAAAATGTTGCGAATATAACACCTCTCTTTATTTACTATGATGAACGGAAGATATTTGTATTGCATTGCATGCAACGTGGCCCACTGGTAAGATAAGAATCAACTCTTTTCTTTTAAATAAAAACAAAACATAAAAAGTTAAAATTTCAACCACTAGCAAAGCAAAACGTGGAAGTCCAATTAATTCTCCCACCAACCCCAACTACTACCTTGACCACATCTCTATCTTTACTTTTGGCCGGTGAAGCAGTACAGCCATAATTCATTATTTTATCTTTCTCCTTTCTGTTCTTCTGTGAGCTCTCTGTCTCAACTTTGGTCTTCGTCCCGGAGTAGCCTACATCTGCTTGCTGGGTTTCTTCTCCACAATCAACAATTTGCTCTTTCATCAGTGGTCTGTTTGTGTTCGTGTCTGTGTTTGTGTTTGTGTTTGTGTTTGTGTTATCAATCAAAAAGAGTTCCTTCTCTTGATTATCAAAAAAAAAAAAAAAAGTTGTCTCTCTCTCTGCAGCAGATTTGAAGATTGTGAATCAGTGAAGTTTAAGCACCTCCAAAAATTATCAAATCTCCTTCTGATCTTTGTACTTTTTCATGTTCTTTCATTTCTTTTTCATTTTTTCTAGAACTGATCATAACTTCATCCCAGTGTACCCAATATTCATCGGAAAAGCTGAAGCAAAAAGAACCCGTCCGAACCTCAAAAACTGGTCACGGTTCTCAGAACCGCACGGTTCGACCAGGGTTCGCACGGGTCTTTGCTTTTTTCACATAGAACGGTTCTTGAAGCTTAAAAAACCGCAAAACTGAAAGGTTCATGGTTTTTCCGGTCGGACCGTACGGTCCGGTCCGGATTTCAAAACCATGGTTAAGAGTACACTTGCAAGAGTGGCTGGAATCTACAAACAAACATTTATACTTTTTAAAAATGTAACAACCAAAAGTCTTGATTCATTCTGCAGTTATAAGTGTCAAGAACTTGGATGATAGCAACTGATATAGTCCCATTAAGTACTTGGAAGATTCATTAGTATCACATGTTCCCTCTCTCTTTTTCTCTCTAAAAAAAATTGGTTAATTCAGTTTGAATTTTAGATAATTTCCTACTAATATAGATTGTGCTTAAAATTATAGAATCTATAGCAATGTATAGATCTTATGAAGTTGGATATGCGACTATTATGTACCTCTCTACAAGGTAATATATGGACTTCTTTAAAATTTTACGTGATTAATAATGTTTTTTTAATGGATTGTGGCAACATAGTTGAGATTTCTATGTGAAATATAGATAAAGTAAATGCTAAAAGAAAGCTAGAGATAATGGATGCAACCAAAGTATTTTGGTTTTGTGTTTGTCAAATAGAGAAAAAAGAAAGTTTATTAATGGCATAGTACATGGAGGTTGCCGAGCATTAGAAACCTTAGTGCAAGTATATATAATGTGTTAGTGTTACTCATTCATTTATGCTTCTAGGTTTGTTTCTATTTTAGTTTCTAGGAATTGGGTTGTTATTTGGTGGATTGTTTTGTGTTTTGGGGGAGTGATGGTGTGAATATGTAGCTGATTTTTTTGTTTGAAATGCGTTTGTGGATTTGGTTGTGTGTGAATTTAAGGTAAGGGGTTGTTGATGGTGTTGGCTTATGAATGCTCTAAATTGTGTGAAAACACAAGAGCTATTCAGACCCCGAGATAAAAATTACGGCTCGATAGATTTTACTCTAACTTATACTAAGTGCGGAAAAGAGTAAAAGCGAGCAGATGAACAAATAAACTACTCTAAGCCATAAACAATATAACACAACAGTAAAATGAAAGCTAAAAGAGTAGGGAAGAAGGATGTAAACACAAGATAACACGCCGATGTGTTATTGAAGAGGAAACCGAAGAACTTGGCGAAAAACCTCTTCGCTGCCCTCCAAGCGGTAATCGATTCACTAGACAATCAGTTGGGATACATGGGTTAGCAAGAGACCCTCCAAGCCTGATCTACCCGATGTACCTAAGCCCTCCAAGCTCCTACTCCAACAAGGCTACTCAGAATCGTGTCTTGTCTAGCTCTCCGGATCCTGCAACAAGCACCATGTTGCATCGGCCATCCTTGGCTTCTTCCAATGCTTCCCAACAGCGCCAAATTCTCACTTGACACTCTGACAGGGTGTGATAAGTGTTTGGGCTATCAACCTTTCAATGATATGGAAATGGAGAGGTAGGAATTGAGGAAATCCACAAGCAAATGTGTAGAGATATGTGGGTATAGCAATCTCTAACTCTCAAGGTTTTGGATGAGGGTTTTCTCTTAGAAGCACTCCACAACAATTGTGGGTAATGTGGGTATATATAGTATGGGTACAGAAAGTGTGTATCAGATAGTACAGACTGGCAGAACAGAATGTTTTGCGGGTATCTCGTGGGAAGGCCTTACCCGTGATATACTCGCAAAACACAATTGTCTCCATCTGTCCTGACTCTTCGCATTCCAGTTATGTGCAGGGCACATGCATCATTTTGTGGGATGCTTAGTCATGAGCTACCTGCGAAAACCCTTTTGTCTTCAATAGCTTGAGTCTTAACACACTCTCTTTCTATCACACAACCCTTACAATTAAATTCCATAGTAAATACAGGGTACAACAGATTGAATGAAATTACAATCAAATTTAGCATGGAATAAAGCCAACAAATCACATAGTTGTAAATAACAACTTTACAGGTTAAAATGAATTGACCCCTTGCAAATTAATTAATTACCCAAGTTAATTAACTAGTCAAATTACATGCAATAGCATGGTAGCACAAACAAATCACTAAGTAACTAAAGAATAAGGTTACCACTCTCGAGAATCCATTATTATCAATCACAAGCAATTACAAGAATAAGGATTCTTACCAAACCCAAAGCCTATCCCAAAATACTAACCTACAATTGAACCCTTCCCCTAATATTCAATTGGACTTGTATTGTAGCGGCAATCTCCACGTTCAATGCACAAATCCGAGTACATGACTAACCAATGATGCATAGATCCCAATATATGACTAACTCCACCAACTTGAAAAAGATTGTTGGCTGCAAAGTTCTTCAGTTCATCAACAATGAAGATCAAGAAGCTCCTTGGTCACAAAATCCTTGGTTTATTCCTTAATTTCATTTTTCTTGATCGCATTGTGCTTGCTCCATATGCATTACAAGTTTTCTGCATACAATGATCATTTTGTGTTGTTGTGTTTTCAGGAGATACTTGTTATTATGGTTCAAGAGCTTCACAGATTCTAGAATTAGGTGTGAGAGAGTTTTGTTAAACTGTTCCCAACTCACATGTTAAGTCTAGAGTTTGTTTTAGGGCTTTGTCATGGAATAGCCAAAGGGGGAGATTGTAAGGTTGAATTTAATCAACCATTTTGTTGGCTTTATTCTGTGCCAATTTGCTTGTAATTCAGCACTTAGAAACACTGTATTTAGGTGGAAATCATGTAAGGGTAGTGTGTGAGAGAGTGTGAAAAAATGCTCAAGAATGTGCACTAAAGCAGGGACTCACGGCTGGATCTCGTGGGTGGCACGCGATTGGTAAGCCACCAGATGATGCACACGAGTGAAGCATGTAGAGAAGTTGAACCGTCATGCCAGCTGTAGCATTACAGGGCAAAAAGTCCAAATTGACCATTCAGTTAACTCGCGGCTTAGACTTGCGACTCAGTCAAGTTGCGAGGCCAAGTTGACAGTGCACTCTGTTATGGAAAAACTAATTCTTCGCATTCCTTTCTCACTCTAGTATAAATACCCCTTATACCCATGAAATGTAGAAAGCTTTCAGAGAGAATTTTGAGAGAAAAACCCTAGAGACAAACAAGATTAACTTATCCACAATCTTTACATAGTGACTTTTCAAATTCCTCAACTCTCACCCTCTCCATTGTTACATCCTTGAAAGGTTCATTAGCCAAATTCTTTTCTCACCATACCCATATCTGTGAGAAGGCTTTTTGGTGCTTGGGAAGTAGTTAGGAAGGGACCAATTGATATTTGTTGATGCTATGGGCTATAGCAGAATCTGGTAAACTAAAGAAAATAAAGGTTTGGCATAACCTCGTTGGAGCAAGAAGCTTGGAGAGTCTTCTGCTGTTCATGTATCCCAATTTCATTCTTTAGTGGATTATTGACTGCTTGGAGGGCGGCGGAGAGGTTTTACACCGAGGACTTCAGTTTCCTCTTCGATAACATATCGCTGTGTTGTCTTTGTATTTGCATCTCTCTTCCCTTAATCTTTGCCATTTAATTTCTATTGTGATTGTGATTTTATTTGGTTTAGATTATTTTATCAATTCTGTTTTAACTTGTGTTCATATTTCGCACATACATTGTTTGATAATAAGCTTGAATTGGTAATTTGTAATTTGGGGGTCTAAACGTTCAAGGTGTTTTACACACATTTTGAACATTCAATTGGTATCAGAGCAGATACACTTGTTGTGGTTTAAATACCTAAGTGTGATCCTTGACCCCTTGTGTTTATTTGCCATGGATGGTGCTTTGAATGCCTCTATGCATGTTTTGGACGTTGATGATTGTAGCATACCACGTGTTTGTGAAAATGCCTCAATGTGTGTTTATCCTCATAATTGTGATGACATGTTACTTGAATCATTGGGTGTTGTTGATATTCCAAATGACAAACTCTTGAAGAAAAAGGCTAAGAAGTTTCAAAAGAATTTAAGCAAGTTATTTGGTGAAAATGATGATTTGATTGCTAAGCTCAATGAATCCAACAAATTGGTTGAGAAATATAAGAAACTTGCTGAAAATTCTCTTGAAAAGCTGAAAAAGTTTGAATGGTTGAATATGGACTTGGATGCTAAACTTGTTTTGTCTAACAAACTTGTTGATGAGCTAAAACGTGAGAATGAATCTCTGAAAATGCATGCCAGGTGTTTGATTGCTGAACCTATTGCTAAAAGGGATCAAAATATTTGTTGCAATCATATTGTGGTAACCGATTTTGTGCGTATTGTGTGTTCTACCTCAAAGGATAAATTGGTGTACGTTCCTCCACACAAAAGAAATCAAAAGGTGGAGAGAAAGGCTCTTAAGTCAAAGTCTCCGTTTAGGTCTCAACCTAAGGTTTTGAATGGATCTAAGTTTGTTCCAACTTGTCACCAATGTGGTGTGATTGGTCATATAAGACCTCAATGTTATAAGTTGAAGAGAGAACAAAACCAAGTTGCTAGATGTATTCCCAAAAAGCCTAGTGGACCTAAGCACATTGTGGTGCTTTTGGTCATATAAGACCTCATTGCTCTAAGTTTCATGCTCTTAAAAGAATCAAAAGAAAAGAAAAACTTGAGCTTCATGGAAGTTGTACTAAAAAAGATAAACCGGATTTGAGTGAAAATAGCATGTTGTTAAAGAAAGTGTTTAATGCTCTTAACTCCTTATCTATGTGCATCTCGGTTCTCATTCTTTCAACTCTCGTCTTACTTCTCATGAGACACTCATTCCAAAAAATCATTCCGTTTGGATGAGGAAGGGTTCTTATGGTTGAGCTTTTTCTCTTTTGGTCCTTGATCTAATTCTTTCGATCTTTGTAGGACCCTTCATGCAATGAATGTCATATCTTCATGCATTTTGTGCATTTTGGATTTCTTTGTATGCATTTCTTTTGTTTTGGTCTTACTTTTATGTTTTAGTTTTGTGTGAGTAAAAATCCAAAACCACATAAAAAGTGAAAATTTCAAAAAGTTTGATCGCATATGTTTGAGCATATATCACATGTGAGTTTTGCCTTGTACCTTCGTACATATGCCTTTATGCATTCACGAGCTTAATTTGTTCTTTATGCACATCTATTTTTGTGGGAAAAATCTTGACATCTATGTGTGATTGTTGTAAATTGATCTTCAAGCTTGTCATGAATGATTGGTCTATAGTCTTGATGGTTTTGATACTTGCATAAACTTGTGCCTATATATCTTCCCACACTTTTTATTTTATTTTTACTTAAAGAGCTCAACAAATGTAAATCTCAAAATGAAAAGAGATAATGAGCTGCAAAAGCCATCGCATATACTAGTATTCGACTAGGAAAGAGGGAAAGCGACTTTTATGAAAATGTATGATGCCCAAAAAGCCAAAGGCTTGTTCATCAAATTGAAATATCGAAAATTTTAGGCATCAATCTCAAAATAAGATGTATTGATTCAAAATGATCAAATGTTATAAATTGTAAATAAGCCAAATGAAAAGCTTTAAAGATATGTAATCATTTTCTTGTGGGAGGTCATATATGTTCATTTCTATAATTGAGATAGACCACTTGACTTAGTACTGGTTGTGTATGACTTGATTGAATTGATCATTGAAGCTTCATTCTAGACTAAGGACTATTCTACATTTGATACACACACACAACACACATGCCTAATGTTCAATGAATGCCTTATTCATTTGTTCGATCGTACTTGTTTAAATGTGATGTGTGTGTGCTCAACTATATATGGATCAATCCAAAAAGATTTTTGATCTTTTTATATGTTTTTGGAAGCAATTTTTATCACTCTTTGTGTTCATGTTTAGTACTTACTTTGTTTTTCATTGTTTAAACATGTTCAGTGTTGAAAAACAAGTGTTAGAGTTTTTTGCGACTCACTCGTGACTCGCGAAAACTTTTACGACTCACCTCGCAACTCGCCAGTCATGAAACCCTAGTCACGAGTTCATCCAGAAGCTTTCGCGACTCACGAAAATTTTTGTGACTTGCTTCGCGACTCGCCAGTCGCAAAACACTTAGAAATACCTTTTAAAAAGCTTTTCGTGGGAAACTTATTTTAAACCTCTCCCATCGTCTCTTAAACCCCTCTTTCAATATTTTTACACTAAAACCCAATCAATTTGAATGGTTTTTCATTCCATTAGCATCTCTAAGGTAATTTTAAACTCTTTTAATTGCTTTGGATCCTTAGATTATGTTTTGGAGAGTTTTGTGCTCTTGGTTGTGATTTTCATCATAGGGGTTGGGAAACCTTAATTTTTGTCAAATTTTTGTATGGGATTGGTTTCTTTTGATGTTTTGCTTTGGATGTTGGCCCATTGTGGCAAAAAGAATATGTATTAAGGTGGATTTCGTGATGTTCATGCATTGTTTTACATTGTTGTTCATAGTGTGCATGTTAGGTGTTTAATAAAATGTCTCTTAGGTATTTTCTCGCTCGTTTGGACTCCGATGAGTACCAAAATTTGGGATTTCTCATATTTCCTCATTAGGAATATGTTTAGTTCATTGGTTGTGTATTTAACACACCTTGCCCCATATGTGCTTTTTCCATGCTTTGGTTATGCATTGCACATAGCCACCTCTTGCACACACCTTTGCTACCCTTGTCATGCATTGGTCTATACCTTATTCATCCTAGCATGTCATGTTTACCTTATACTTTGTAACATTTTGTTTTGTCTTAGGTTTGAGCTTCTTTTTCTCATTCATCTTACACCCCTTATGCATCATTATCATTGTTCGTACCTTCATCTTTTGCCTTCTTTTCTCCTTGACCCCTTTGTCTATTTGTGTCAAAAAGGGGGAGAGTATACTCTAGAGTACTATACCAGAGAGTTTTGTCATTTCTACATGACACTTGTGCACATCTTTAGGGAGAGAAATTCTATTTCTTGTGCACATTTATAGGGGGAGAGATATTCCATATGGGAGATGCATATACCAAGGGAGAGAAGACATTGTGTTAATTAGAAAACTCTGTTCTGTTTGTTTTCTTGTTGGCTTTATGGTGCTTTGAGTTATGCTTTGTGTTCTCATCGCATCATGTTTGTATGTTGGACTTGCATACATCCTTATGCTATTGTGCTTTATTGAATGCATGGTCGGATGATCATTTGCTTTGCTATGTGATCATTGTAATCATTTCTTTATAACTGTTTTGGTGTATGATCAAATTGTTTATATGTTTCATATCATGATTATTTGATCGCAATTTACTTGTTATATTATACTTGTCCTTTTATTACTTGTTTTACCTTGAGGGTCTATTGTGTTTTGTGCAAGTGTTTCAACTTACAAGTATATATGTTTCAAGTTCATCACAGCTCTTATGATTCATGATAGGGGGAGTGATATGATAGGGGGAAAAAGAGATAAAGAGCTTTATGTTATATTAACTATGTTTTTGCTTTGCTCATAGTTCATGATTATGCTTAGCTATTTTTAATTTTTTTTTTTTTTTTTTTTTTGCACCGTTGCTTTGTAGCTTAGTACTTGTTGTTAAATGTTTTGCATTTTCTTTAAGTACATCACTCTTGTGCCCTTTGTTGGATTTTTATCCTTGATGCATTTACCTAGTGTTTATGTATCGGTTGAGTGTTGGACATGCAAATGATACTTTGCATTGAGTTTATTAGCTTGCATGTCTGGTTGTTCATTCCATGTGTGAATGAGCATTATGGTCACTATTTATAGTGATTGTTTGTTTTTGGTCAAGTTATGGTTTATTCCTTAATTCCATTTTACTTGATTGCATTGTGCCTGCTCCATATACATTACAAGTTTTCTGCATACAAAGATCATATTGTGTTGTTGTGTTTTCAGGAGATACTTGTTATTATGGTTCAAGAGCTTCATGGATTCTAGAGTTAGGTGTGAGAGAGTTTTGTTCAACTGTTCCCAACTCACATGTTAAGTCTAGAGTTTGTTTTAGAGTTTTGTCATAAAAATAGCCAAAGGGGGAGATTGTAAGGTTGAATTTAATCAAACATTTTGCTGGCTTTATTCCGTGCCAATTTGCTTGTAATTCAGCATTTAGAAACCCTGTATTTAGGTGAGAATCATGTAAGGGTAGTGTGTGAAAGAGTGTGAAGAAATGCTCAAGAATGTGCATTGAAGTAGGGACTTGCAACTGGATCTCGCAGGTGGCTCGCGACTGACAAGCCGCCAGATGATGCACACGAGTGAAACATGCAGATAAGTTGAACCGTTATGCCAACCGTAGCACTACAAGACAAAAAGTCTAGACTGGCCATTCAGTTAGCTTGTGGCTTGGACTCGCGACTCAGTCAAGTTGCGAGGCCAAGTCGTCAGTCTACTCTGTTATGAAAAAACTGACTCTTCGCATTCCTTTCTCACTCCAGTATAAATACCCGTTATACCCATGAAATGTAGAGAGCTTCTAGAGAGAATTTTGATAGAGAAAGCCTAGAGAAAAACAAGATTGACTCATCCATAATTTTTACATAGTGATTCTTCAAATTCCTCAACTCTCACCCTCTCCATTGTTACATCCTTGAGAGGTTCATTAGCCAAATCCTTTTCTCACCATACCCATATCTGTGAGAAGGCTTTTTGGCGCTTGGGAAGCAGTTAGGAAGGGACCAATTGATATTGGTTGATGCTATGGGCTATAGCGGAATCCGGTAAGTTAAAGAAGACAAAGGTTTGGCATAACCTTGTTGGATCAAGAAGCTTAGAGGGTTTAGGTACACTGAGTAGATTAGACTTGGAGGGTTTTCTACTGTTCATGTATCCCAACTTCATTCTTTAGTGGATTATTGACCGCTTGGAGGGCGGCAGAGAGGTTTTACACCGAGGACTTCGATTTTCTCTTCGATAACACATCACTGTGTTGTCTTTGTGTTTGCATCTCTCTTCCCTTAATCTTTGCCATTTAATTTCTACTGTGGTTGTGATTTTATTTGTTTTAGATTATTTTATCAATTCCGTTTTAGCTTATCTTCATATTCCGCACATACATTGTTTGATAATAAGCTTGAATTGGTAATTTGTAATTTGGGGGTCTAAACGTTCAAGGTGTTTTACACACATTTTGAATATTCACACATTAAATCTTGATAGAAGTCTTTCTGTCAATATTGCTATTGAGCTTTAAAGAATAACACTTCTTTCACTTGTTTCTTGGTCAGACTTGCATGACTTCAATACATAACTTGAACACTTGTTTCTTAAAGTACTAAACACATCCTAAATCTACCCAATTACAAGTAAAGCGTGTTTTGCCAAAGGATTAGCCAATTACATAAATATGTCCCTAACAGTTGGTAGTGATGGTGGTTATGGCCTTACCCTCCATGGATTTTTTTTTTTTTTTTTTTTAATTGTGTTTCTTTTATTCTGTGAATTGCTGTTGTATTTTGGTAATTAATGTTATTGCTTGAATATTTATAATTAGGGTTATGCTAACAAGTGCCCTTTGAACAATGGTTAACAATCCATTTTAGGAAAGTTTTGACACCACTTTTATGGAAAATGAAAAAAGATGTCAAAATATTAATTTATTTTGTTTCTTTTCCCATAAAAACTTTCTTTAAATAGATTTTTAACCATTACTCTAAGGGCGTTTGTTAGTATTTCCCTTATAATTAATACCATCACTATCACTAGAAGTATCTCCCATCTTTGTAAGATGAGGAGAGGAGTATTGAGATATACATTTCAACAAAACCTTCAAAATATTTCCAAAAATTCCATCTAAGTTTCACTGTTTTATTTATTTATTTATTATTTTTTTTATTATTATTATTTTTTTTGTAGATAAGCTTTGGCTTTGGGGAAATTTTTGTCTATTAATATAGTTGTCTAACTTGGTTAAGTGCTGTGCTTATGTTTTTGGAGATTAATATATGCTTTTTGAGGATATTTAGATTTGCTTAGGAATTCTGAATCATGGGAACTATTTGCCTATATCATAACATGCATGCCACCAATTAATTAATTCAGAAATTGAAAAGAATAATACTTTATTCACAGTGATGTGATCTTTTGCCCTTATTTGTTAAATAAGTGATTATGTTCTAATTCTTAACCAAATTATTTGACCCATGAAAATTAAGGCTATTTTAGTTCTCTTTGTGTTTCAGATCTACATGAAACCGCAAGAAAGTTGATTTGAAAGACATTATATGACAAGGTATTGCATCTTCTACATTTATTTATATGGTCTTTTTCAAGTTTCAATTTTCTTTGATTGATATGGATTAAAATTCAGATTGAAATTGGTTTAAATAGAACAGAGCCTCAAAGTTGAGTTTTTATTATATTGTTTTATTGTTTGGCTACTGAGAAAGTGTGAGGTAAATAAGAGAAAAAGACTGTTTTGTTTGTTTGTTTGTTTGTTGTTGTTGTTGTTGTTTTTGTTTTTTTTTCTTTTTTTTTTTTTTTGAATTGAGTTCATTGTTGTTTCATATGTGATTTTGATAGAATTGGGATTTTGAACTCAAATATTACCTTGCCCCAATTTTGTATACAAGTATTTAGAGAATACAGAATGGATTAAATAGCCTTAGCTAATAACCAATGTCATTGTCGTGGCAGAGATCATTTGGACGGCCAAGATCTGTGCCTCCTAAAACCATGCTAAAAAAATTACTCTTGCGTAGTTAGTTTACTTTGCACTTATGGTAGTGTGAATATATGTGTATTGCGTTTTTAGTTTCCTTTGGACTTATGGCAGGGCATATATATTGCACATTTTCATACAAAATTATTGCTTTGTAAACAGCTCTGAATAAAAAATTGTGTCACTTCCTATTTTGGTGAGCCTCTATTGAAAATTAAGAATTTTATTAGATGCAAAAGGTACCTGTGAATGTATCTTTAAGTACTTCAACGCTAATGGCAATGAAAAAAAATCTCATTTTAGCCGCTTGGATCCTCCCCAAGCATGTACAGATAGAGTTACATAATCCCATGCATTGCACTGGTTAGCAACTAGTCAATATATATATATACATATACATATATATATATATATATATAAAACTGAAGCCTTTGAAGCTCCCATAATTTTCCACGTCAGCACAGTATTAAAAAAAAAAAAGTAAACCAAAAAAAAAAAAAAAACATAAGCGCATAAAAAACCTTTTCTAAAACCCAATAAACGCAATTCCAGTCCTTTGCCTCATCCTTCCTCCAAAATGTAGACTCATGCTCTGCTGTTCCTCTCTCTTCTCTATTCTCTACCTTCTCCTTCCCCAAAACCCAACACCGAAAATCAATCCTGCCAAGAAGCCATCCCCACACTCTCAGGTCCGAGATAGAAAGAAGGCATCACTGAACAAACCATTGTCCCAACCGTGGCAGAGGGTATAGCTCCTGTGTATAACTCCCTTGGTTCTTAATTTTGCTTCATAATTGTAAGTCTACTTTTTCCTTTTGCTGATTGGTTTCTCACAATCCTAAAAAACCACAAACTAAGCAAAGAAGCCATGAGTCATGGAGTGTTGTTGTAGATTCAAGATTGGTCAAAAAGATTGGGCTTTTAGGGTCGTTTATGAGAAACTCTAATAGATTTTTTGAGGGGTTTTGTTTGATTCTTTGTTTGGTTGCAGACCTAAGCTTCTTCTCTAATGTCCTGCTCCAGCAACCTTGGCTTCGCCCTCTACCAAGTTTAATTGTTAGTGATGGTAAAGTTTGTATATTTAATTTCGATAGAGCCATGGAAGCTTCAGATTTACAGTAAAAACCTAGGGCTTGCTACTAGCTACTACTGAACTTTTTGTTTTTTTTTTTCCTGATTGCTACCATGCCCAACAGAGGACTGAATATATAGAGTTTAGAAGTTGTTTGCAAATCCCAACAACAGAAAAGTGCATGATTTGGAAGTGAAGGAAAAAGGTAGAGAGCTGTGTTTTTTCATCTTTCATATCTATTTTTGAAACATATTTTGTGGGACTTCACCATGATCCAAGCTGGTATATTGATTATTAAATCTAATAAGTAGTGGATCATTTGTCGTTGTTGTGTTGCCTTTGAAAAGTGGGAGGATTTGCATTGGAGGAACATTGGTTTATGCGCTTTTTAGTTGCAGTTCAACTATTTGAAAAAAATTACTCTTCTAACTATGCATCTTTATTCAGTTGTATTTGTGTGTTTTGTGTATGTTTCTTTCATTGTTTTATTTATGCATCATGCATGGTTGTGTGCAATGTGAGATGGCCTAATTTTCCTAAACAAATTGGTCTTCTATTTGGTTTAAGAACCATGTTGAATCCAAATCTAGATAACTGTTCTTGGTCATTTAAGAGCCATAGTTTTTTGTTTGTTTGTTTGTTTTGTTTTTTTTTTTTCAAAACAAAGAGAGTTCGTTAGGATGTATGTTTCTCTGTTTATAAAATATTTTCCCCCATTCCCATTGGACAAGAGTCTTTATAGAGTTTTCTACCTTATTTCACAATGAAATCTTAATCCTTTTCAGGTCGAATTGTGATGGGTCTTTTTGGGAAGGCAGTTCCAAAAACCATAGCTATGATTGTGTATTATCTGTTTTGAAAACATTGGACTAGATGATAGATACAATACATCATCCTTTCAAACTTAATACATTTATGATTATTGACTTTTGCACCCTTCATTTTGGATTGCAAATGCCTAAAAGAGGTATTGTATCATGTTTGAAATTTCACCTTAGTATTAGAGGATGTACCTAACCAGTGCCTATAATCTCTCTCTGATTTGTTTCTCTTTTATTTTCTCAGGCCTCAAACTTAGACCCTATCCTCTCTTTCTAATCTCAGCCAAATCCATCACCACTCTTAATTTGCTTCTGTCATTGATGTTGCATAAGGTGATGTTTTGTATTCAATTCTTTATCATATAATATTTTCTCAAATTTAGTCAGTGTTTTGAGACTTAGACCAATTCTTTTCTTAGTACTATTTGATTACAATTTAGATGTCATTGAGTCAAACTTAATTTGTGTTGATAAAATTGTTGATTAGTCGATTACAATTATGCTTGATGCTCTATTCATTCTCTAACATAACAAAAGCTATAAACTATACTTATCAAAGTTGCGTCAATGAATTTACAGGGCTTCTTAGTTGGTGTTCTTTGAATTGTGGTTAGCCCATGATGGGAAACTTGATGGATTCTGGATTATGAATGATTAATTTTTGGGTTTGTGGTTTAGTTATTGCTTTAGTTAAATTTATATCCCACAAAATTTTCCTGCCAAAATTTAATGCAAATTGGATTTTGGTTTTGGGTTTTTATGTGGTCTTTTAATATTGTGAGTGATTCTAGGCATATACAACCTAAGATCAACCTCAGGTAGAGGTAAAAATGAAAAGCTATGTTGTTGGGGGCGTAACCACATAAATAAATTGTTGTATTTTTTATGTTTGTTTTCATATTTAGTGTCATAGTTCTGTTTTTCCTTTTTTTTTTTCTTTTTTTTTTCCTTTTTTTTTTGAGAAAGAAGCTAAATAATATTATTAAAAAAGATCGACTAAATCAGCCTAAAATACAGAAAAAAGTTGTGGTGGAATATCCTCTATCCACACTAAAAGTTTGGAATATTAATAGCGTGTCTAGCCAAACTATGAGCAATAGAATTCAGTTTTGCTATATTGGTAGTTCTAGCAATAATAAGTTGTGTAATGTGATATTGGCATCACTATTTTTTACTTTTTTTTGGTACCCTTGCAACTTCTTGAAACATACAAATATATATGCATTATTTAATCACAGATCCCTACATTGTGCAATGCTTGAATGAATTTTTTAGAAGTTTTCTACTTTTATTTGTTATTGGCCAGAATTTGTAACTTTTTAAAAATAAATGGCTTATATAGTAGGCAAGATCACCATTGAGCAATTGTAGGCAAATAGAGTTTTAGTAGGGATGGCATTAACAGAACAAGATCCTTGGTCCCTTTGTAAGTGTTTGTTTCCTATTAATTTGTTTCTTCTCTTTGATTTGTATATTTTTGGGATATGCTTTTGGTGTTATTGAAATTGTTTTGGATATTAGGAATTGAAATTGTCTTGGATCTTGATAAAAGCTTATAGGAGTTGGGATTGTTAAATTAGCTTCACCATCCCATTTCAATTTTCAATTTACTATTCTACCATATTTTTAGAAATCTATGCATATAGGACATAAATAAGAAAACTATAAAGTCAGTACTATTATTCAACTGATTATTCAAAATGACAATGGCATTAACCTTTTTCAAAAGCCAAGAATTTCCTCCTATATAGCCCATAGTGAATTAATTCCTTGCCAAGACCCATTGTGGATGGCTGCTACGGCTCTGTTGAGAGCATCACATTTGCTGGCATTAATTCACTTGCAGGAACCATGCTTTAAGGAGATTTTAGATGTGTTAGAACATATTCATGCTTTTGTGTATTACGTTGAAAATGTATATTATAGGACAGTTTCTAAAAAGTGTAATAAGTTAGACAATGCTTTGGCTAATCATGCCAAGGAGTTAAGGAACCTATACACTTGGAATATTTTCAATAAAATTCTATCACTTTTGATTAATAATAATAATAATAATAATAAAGTATTTAGTTTATTTCAGTTTCTGTCATTTCTAAAAACTAAAGGTAGGATATTTAACCCAAGGTGAGATTTTATTCCTCAATTTTCTTCTTTCTAAACCCTAGAACCTACACCTTTTATGGTTTCTAGACCTTTCCCTTCCCTTTAAAAGACACAGTTCTTGCTTTAACTCTCTGTTTGTAGTCTTTGTCATTCCAACCATAACATCATGAACTACAATGTCTCAAGTCTAGCCTTTGTTTAGTATGAGCATGTGACTGTGACTGTTTTTTTTTTTAAATATTTTATTTATTGTTTATTTCTCTATAGTTTTGATTATAAATATATTTCCTCTATAGTTTTGCAGGGTTGCCTCGTCATTATATTCTCCCCCAAGGTTTTTTCCCTTTTAACTCACACCCTTTTAATTTTCATTATTAAATACCCATATTTTTACATATCATCTGCATCTTTATTTATTTATTTATTTAGGGTTGTTTTATAGTTTGGAAGACCACACAGATTTTGACCTTTTTTTTTTTTTTTTTTTTTTTCTTTTTCTTCCTTTTGGATTTTTTTTTTTATTTTTATTATTATTTGGAAGACTACACAAATTTTGAAAACACTACCAAGCCACAAAGTCTTTGTGAACTGCACTTAGGCATGCCTTTAGTTTTGGTTTGGCATAAACTTGAAACAAATGCCATAAATATCTAGATTTTTGTCTTTTGTATTGTTAATGTTTGAATAAAACCATATAATACAATTTAAACATGTTTCACATAAGCTTTTAAGGTCTCAGGTCATGTTGTATTTATATATGGAAAAAGATAGTACCATTTTCCACCTTAGCACAGTTCGTACTGGTATTTTATTTATAACTTGGATATATTGAAGTTTTTTTTTTTTTTTTTTTGTGTGTGAATAATCTATTTTATTATTTATTTTTGAATTTCATGATGAAAACCAATGGAATACTTATTTTCATGAAGATTATAGAAATGTTGAACTTTTTTAATAATTCAATAGTTGGGGTGGGGTTATTATGAGATTTATTGGCATTACGATTGTTTGGTTTTACATTGTAATTCTTTGATGAATTGGTATTATTTGGTGTTATACTTGATACTAATTTGGCGAAAAATTAAGTAGCTTGAAGAAGTTGAGAAAAGAGAAGAGCCTAAGAAAGGGAGGAAATATATTCTTGAAAAGCATTGGATAAAGCTTGAAGATGTAAGCACAATTGTGCATTTATTCTATTTATTGGTTCTTTTGTAATACTTATTAAACCAAATGTAAGAGCACATTATGATTATTGTAATATATTATTTCATAATATTTGTATTTATCTCATTTTTAATATTACTTCATAATATTACATGTTTCATCTTATATTAGGGCTAATTTAGCTTTCAATAATTCAAATTTGAGAAATGTTTATACCTGAACATGTTAACATTTGATTTAAAATAATCTCGTGCATCGCACGGGTTAGTGACTAATATATATATATAAAACTGAAACCTTTGACTTTTTATTGACCTCTCCAGAGCTTGCCACATCATTATTATTTTTTAAAACAAAATTATTTAACTTTTTTAATTAACAATATCAACTTTAACCCGAGGAGGACTAATCTTTGACATCAACAGCCAAGGTCCAAACTTAAAAATGAGTGAAACTCTATCTCTCTAACAAGTCCAATTTAAGCTAAAACTCAAACGTTGATAATTTATCTCCAAATTTGAGAGGTTAATCACAAACACTATAAAAGCAATGCAAAGCCCAATATTTTTTTTTAAGCCGAGTAGAGGTATGAGATCTTCTTTTGATATTTTAGGGTTAAATTTCCTTTCTTTTTTTCTTAGTACAAAACTTTTTTTTTTAAACGCACTTATATGGGGCCTAAAGCACTTTTCCGTTTGAGTGGCTCTTCATATCCTATAATAATGCTAAATTACGTTTTGTCAAGAATATTCCTGAAGACAATCCTGATTTGGTAATGTACAAATTAAGAGAGTGATGAAGTGATGAATACGGAATTTTTTTTTTCTTTTTTTAAAATCCGTAAAAATTTATAAGAATGCATGACCTAAAGTATTTTCTAGGTGGTTTGCATTAATGAACAGATGAGTGAGAATGTTTGGTAATGTGTATATGTCAAGGACATATTTTATGTAATTAGCTAATCTTTTGACAAAATGCACTTTACTTGTAATTGGGTAGATTTAGGATGGGTTTAATACTTCAAGAAACAAGAGTTCAAGTCTAGTATTAAAGCGAAGAAGATTGGACCAAGAAACAAGGGAAGAAAAGTTGTTCATTGAAACTCGATAGATACCTCAACAGAAACAGTATATGTCGAGATTTAAGAATGAAACTCGACAGAATCTCGACAAAAGCTAAATCTATCGAGATTTATGAAATCAAAATTTCCATATCTAATTTTTGGCCCTAGCTGACATGTATGTGTAGGGTTTCTTTTCCCATAACCCTAAACATATATAAGGCTTATTTTAAAGGTCGTTATACATGGAGAACACATGCAGAAAGTGACCTAGTGCCTTATTCTCTCTGCAAGAAGTTACTGCATCTTTTGCACCTTAAGGTTTTGTAACCAAGTACTTTTTGATCTTCATTGTTGATGAAATGAAGAACTTTGCAGCCAACAATATTTTCAAGTTACTGGAGTTAGTCACGTACTGGGATCCGTACAAAAGGGTGGCGTTCATATATTGAAGAGTTTAAAGGTTCTGAAGCAATAGAAGGTTTCTGCTGTAAGTTCATCTACGGGGATTGTAGAGTCTAGGGACAAAAGTTTTGTATTAGATCTGAAACTTATCTTTACTATAGTGAATTATGTTTCGAGAAGGTCTCCCCTCAGGTTTTTTATTGTGAAACTAGTTTGTTTCATTGGTTTTCCTAAGTCATCATATCTAGTCTTATTTACTATTCCCTTGTGCATGATATTAACATGATATTGATTTTCGTTTGTTTTAACAAGGTTTATTCATAATAAATCTAATTAATAACTTGGGTTTAAAACATGTTAATTCTATCAACCGGGGTCTAAATTTCCCAACAATATTAAGGACAAATTTTTTGTAAGCCATTGCATATTTAAGCAATGACTTCTTCGTCAAATTGTAACACAAATTGAAGTCATATAAGAGCAAATCATACAATGGTGTAGTTTCTTAATCAGTTTAAGATTTTTTAAAATTATTTTAGTTTACCTCACAAATAGGTAGGTTCTCGTACATGGCATAGGTTAGCAACTAATTATACTATATTTGCAAAATGAAAATAATATTTGAAGTAACGACTTACATAAAATATCTCACATCAAACATCAATTATACCATTCAATTATTATTATTATTATGTGTTAATGTGCCCCTTTTGTTAATGTCCATTAAAATCTTGCTATTAATCCACCAGAAAGGATAACACTTTGAATGACAAAAAAAGTAATGTCATTTTAGGTGGATTAACTCTAAAAATGCAATAGTTAATGACAAAAAAGGTACATGACATCATTGTTTATGATGCCAAAAATGGTTGTCGGCCGATGATCTCGTCTGCTAACTGGACGAGGTAATGATTCCTACAAAAAAAAAAAAAAAAAAAAAGGAAATTATATTGGAGTGGTGTCAACTAAAGATCCTTCGATGATTCAGTCAGAAAGTTTCTTAGTATAGCTTTTGGGATTGAGATCTGGTACAATAGCTAGGACTATTGCACCACGCAATAGGACATCAACGATTGAGATTAAAAATTGCAAAAGTCACTTTTAATCTCAACCCTTAAGTAAATTTTTTTAGCCCTCATCTTTTTACCATTTCACTTTTACACTCTATGTTTTCACCTCTATCTCACACATCATGGTTAATTGCACGGTGCAATCCTAGTTCGGTTATTACTCCCGATCTCAATCCTAGCTTTTTTATGCTGAAAATGGGAAGGAAGGGATTGTAGTTATTTTGGTGTGCATGCCTTTCTCTTGGTGGGTGATGGTTTCTGTATAGCCTTTCTTTGTATAGCCGTTGGAAGCCTCTTTATAACTCTTTTTTAACTGTCAAAGTAACATCCTTCAGGTCATTAATTGGCTCATGTTTGTTCTTTTGACTGTTGTAGTTCGTTGGTTACGACGCCATTTACTTCTTCGTAATTGTTGGGAAATTTAGACCCCAGTTGAAAGAATTAACGAGTTTTAAACTCAGGTTATTAATTAGAATTAGTATGAATAAAACTTGTTAAAACAAATAAACATCAATATCATGTCAAAATTATGCAGTGGAAAAATAAATAAGACAAGATATGATGACCCAGGAAAACCAATAAAACAAACTAGTTTCAAAAACCTGGGGGGAAACCTTCCCAAAAAGCAATCTACTATAGTAAAGAGAAGTTTCAGATCTAGTACAAAACCTTTGTCTCTAGACTCTACAATCCCCGTAGATGAACTCACAGCAGAAATCTTCTACCGCTTCAAAACCTCTGAACTCTTCAATATATGAACGCCACCCTTTTTGTTGCACAAATCCTAGTACATGACTAACCAATTGCGTGGATCCCAGTACGTGATTCAATCACCAACTAGAAGAAGATTGTTGGCTGCAAAGTTCTTCACTTCATCAACAATGAAGATCAAGAAGCACTTGGTTACAAAAACCTTATGGCGCAAAGACGCAGTAGCTTCTTTCAGAGAGAATAAGGCATCAATCACCTTTTGCATATGTTCTCCTTGTATTCTCTTATGTGACGACCTCTAAAATAAGCCTTATATATGTCTAGGGTTGTGAGAAAAGAAACCCTACACAAATACATAAACATGGGCCGAAAATCAGATCTGGAAATTTGAATTCCCGTAACCTTGATAGATACCTCGATTGATTGAGAATTTGTTGAGCTTCATTCATTAAATCTCAATAGATAGCTATTTGTCCACAAGTGTCGAGCTATCTGTCCAGTTTTAATGAACAATTTTTTTTCACTTGTTTCTTGGTCCAATTTTCATGGTTTTAATACTAGACTTGAACAACATGTTTCTTGAAGTATTAAACACATCCTAGATCTACCCAAATACAAGTAAAGTGCATTTTGTCAAAGGATTAGCCAATTACATAAAATAATGACATATGTTCCTAACAAGTGAATCACATATGTCCTAACAGTAATTAATATTGTAATGTTGTTAATTCCATAGATAACACTTAATATTCTACTAGTCAATTGTAATATTTGATAGTGTATATCTCTTTTTTTTTAGAGAGATAATTACAACATGCTGCTAACCCCGCAGCTCGAACTTAGAAGTGGCCTTAAACTTAGAATGTGTTAAATGCTTTTTAGCTTGTGCAATTACAACACTTGTCCCAATTCAGTTATTTCTTAAATAATTGTGTTGTATTGTGGATAAATAACAAAAGAGAGGTCAATTCTAGTATAATTACCATGATTTGTACGAAGAGATGTTAATTAAAATCAATTATTTGTTGCAGACAACGGCCGAAAAAGATTTAAAAAAAAAAAAGGATCTTTACATCTGGCCTCTTGATAATCCATTGACAGAAAACTCTATCCTTGTTGATAACAATATCTAAAAAGTCTATATATTAATTTAAAATATAAAGCTAACCCAATTTTCTCCGTCAAGTACAAAGTGAAATTATTCACATTGGAGTTGTGAGCTTTTACAACTGCTACCAACTCGATCAATTTTGTCTTTGTAATGTTCATATGCCTTGCCTTTCCACCCCCTTTCACCTCAGTGAGTCAAGCTCAAGGATTGTAATTTGTACATTAAAAATTACATGTGCTTGAATTATTTTTTCCAAAAATCAAGATGAAATAAATAAAAATGTCGACAGAGGAGTTGTATCTATCTACAAATATTTGGTACAAAGAGTACTGTAAAGTAAACAAAACACTCATGATGTTATAATGTCGTGGAGATGCACAATGGCCACCGAATTGGTCACATTTTTTATGGACCGCTTGTAGTTGCTTGCTGCTTAGTGGAAACTAACTTTATAGTCATGCACTATAGATTGCTCCGCAGTGGGAGTGATCGATGTGCTTAATTCTGCGTGTCTGGCTCCGAATTGAAAGCCACTTCTTTTGTTAATAAACAAAATAATAATAATAATAATAATAATAATAATAATAATAATAATAACAACAACAACATTATTCTTTATTTATTTTAAAAAAAGAAAAAGAAAAAAGAACCCCACTCTTTACTCCATCAAGAAAGTAGAAAATAATTGGAATATTAAAGGAACATAATGATAATGTCATTTTCCCCAAATAACTATTTTATAGTTTATGCAAGAGCACAACTTGGCTTAATAACCATTTCATTACACTATATTGTCTAGGATTGGTTAATAGAATAATCGTCTTATATTCTTTTTCTAATCATAATTTGAAATGTGGGAATTTTACTTACTTAAATAAACTTGTTTATCTTAAGACTAAAAAAGTACAATTCAACTCGATTAAATTTTAATTATAATTAACTCATAATTTTTTTTAAATATTTAATTAATTGCAAAAAAAGAAAACCGGTGTGAAACTTATAAAATAAAAAAACACTTTTAAGTATTGTTTGTTAGCGAGGATGGGAAAGGATGAGAAGAGAAAATGTAAGGAGGATGAAAAAGAAAAAGGGGAAGAGAAAGAGATTTCTATCTTTGATTAGCACTACACACACACACACACACAAAACCCAAGCCTAGTCAAAGTCACCACTAAAGCTCTTGAAAGCGCTGGCATAGGTCCATTTTGTTAAGGAAATATTTTATGTAATTAGCTAATCCTTTGACAAAATGCACTTCACTTGTAATTAGGTAGATCTAGGAAGGGGTTAATACTTCAAGAAACATGTTATTCAAGCCAAGTATTAAAGCCATAAAGATTGGACCAAAAAACAAGTGAAAAAATACTGTTCATTAAAGCTCGACAGAAACAGTATCTATCGAGACTTAATGAAGAAAACTCAACAAAAGCTGAATCTATCAAGATCTACAAAATTAGATTTTCCAGATCAGATTTTCAGCTCATTCTAACATATATATGTAGGGTTTCTTTTCTCACAACCTTAGACATATATAAGGCTTATTTTAAAGGCCGTCATATATGGAGAACATATGTAGAAAGTGACCTAGTGCCTTATTCTCTCTGCAAGAAGTTGCTGCGTCTTTTGCACTTTAGGGTTTTGTAACCAAGTACTTCTTGATCTTCATTGTTGATGAAGTGAAGAACTTTGCATCCAACAACATCTTCTTCAAGTTGCTGGGAGTTAGTCACATACTAGGATTTGTGCAAAAGAGTTAGTCACATAATGGGATCCATGCATCATTGGTGGCATTCATATACTAGAGAGTTCAGAGGTTTTGAAGCGGTAGAAGGTTTCTTCTATAAGTTAATCTACGGGGATTGTAGAGTTTAGGGACAAAGATTTTATACTAGATCTAAAACTTCTCTTTATTATAGTGAATTGCTTTTCGGGAAGGTTTCCCCCAGGTTTTTTAATGTGAAACTAGTTTGTTTCATTAGTTTTTCTAGGTCATCATATCTTGTCTTATTTACTATTCCGTTGTGCATGATATTAATATGATATTGATGTTCTTGGGTTTAAGACTTGTTATTTCTATCAATCGGGATCTAAATTTCCCAACAAGTGATATCAAAGCAGGTACACTCTGATTGGATTAATTTCCTGAGTGTGATCCTTGACCCCCGTTGTCATGGATCGTGGACAATCTCTTTTGATTCCTCCTTTATCTTATGGCACTACTTATGCGTACTGGAAAATTCGTATGAAAGTGTTTTTTCAGGTTCTAGGTGAAAAAGTATGGCAAGCTGTTGAAGTTGGCTAGATTAAGCCAAAGGAAGCGCCAGTGGATTGGGATGAAGCAACAATCAAAGCGACAAATTTCAATAGTAGGGATTTGAATGCTTTGTTTTGTGGGGTGACCAATGAGGAATTCAAGAAAATATCATCCACAGAAGTTGCCAAGGAAGCATGGACCATTCTTGAGACCACCTATGAAGGTACCAAGGCAATAAAGACTATGAAGCATCAAAAACTCACTAGTAGTTTTGAAGAAATAAGGATGGAGGAGGATGAGACCTTTCATGAGTTCTATGCTAAACTCAAGGATATTGTGAATTTTGCCTTCAACCTTGGAGAATCTATAGCAGAATCCAAAATTGTTAGGAAAATCCTTAAGTCCTTACCTGAAAGATTTCATACCAAGATCACCAACTTTGACTGAGCTTGTAGGGAACTTTCAAACCTATGAGATGGGATTAGGTAAAATGGGAAAAGGTGGAAAGAGTAGGAACATGGCTCTTAAGGGTATAGAGGAAGAAGTGATGACTCTGAAGATGAAGATAAAGATGAGGATGAGGATGAAGATTTAACCTTCATAGCTAATGAGATTATCAAGCTTCTCCAATATAGGAAAAAGGATAAGAACAAAGACCCTAAGAAATCTGAATCCTTTAGGAAGGGCAAGAATAAGAAACTCCTCATCTAGTGGGATGAGTGTAAAGGTTTTAGTCATATGAGGATAGAGTGCCCAAACTACCTTATGAAGGAAAATACCAAGAAGTCAAAAGATAAAGGGTTGTTGCTACCTTGAGTAATATTGAGAATGACTCTTTGGATGAGTATGTGGATGAATGTGGTCACTTTATGACTTTTGTTGCCACAACCAATAAGGTGATTGTGAAGAGTGCTAGTGACAGTGAGGATTCTTCTGATGATGAAGTACCCAAGAAGTTGACCCTTCTGGAAGCCTATGATAAGCTATGCACTGAATTTATAAAATTTGAAAAGGCTTCTCATCTTTGTAGAAAAAAGCTTAATAAGGTAAAAATTTAAAAAGCTAAATTGTTAGTCAAACTAGATGAGACTATAAGGTTAGTTGAGACTCTTGTTGTGGAGAAGACCTCATTAGAAGAGAAGGTCAAGAATCTTAAGGTAAATCTTAGTCAAGCTAGAACTCAAATAGAGAGGATGTCTAGTGCAAAGCTTGATGAGGTATTGAGTGCTCAAAAGCCTAGTTCCGATAAGACTGGCTTAGGATATGTTGTTTCCTCCGGCCCCTCCTCTTCCACAGCTTTTGGATCAAAGACTGTCTTTGTGCCCCAATTTGAGAAAAGTGATAAAGGTATGAAATCCATAACTGATTTATCTAATTCTAAATCTTTTGTTAGACCTCACTCTAGGAAGTCTAGTAGTCCTAAAACTGCTCATGTTTGTCACCATTGTGGTGTTTCTGGACACATTCATCCTAATTGCTTTAAGTTGTATCCTCAAAAGCAAGTGTCCAAACAGTCATAGGTTTCCTCTGAAGGAACAACACCTTTGTTTGGAGAGTTATTAAAAGTTTTGAGCTTTTTAATTTCAGGAGAATTATAGGTGAGAAAGGAACCTAAGACTTAATTGTCTTTTCTATTTGTCCTCTACTTTAATTCTTTCTATCTAAAGTAGGACTCTCTTGCTTGATTTCTTATCTATTTTTGGGGTCATGCTTTCATGCATCTACATCTATCTTCATGCTTTCATGTTGTTTGTCTGTTTTTGTTTGGTTGTTTAGTCTTTATTTTGTTTGTTTTTCAAAATAAAAAGTGAAAAAAAAATACAAAAACAGTGTGTGTTTGCGTATGTTGGTACTTGTGTACCTTGAATGGCCATTGAAACAAAGTTTTCTAAACTTTGTATCTCTTGTAGCTTAGATGAGCATCTCAATGCACAACTAAGCAAGTGAGCTTTGTGGCTCATGTTTGTGATGGGTACAATTAAGATTGTCTCTTATATCTCATACTCATATCACTCTTTTTGATAGGAAGAACTAGAAAATCCTAAGAGAAATGCATAAATAACCATCTCACCACTAAAACCCGCCATGCAATCATGTATAACATCTGTGTGCTTCGGCATAATTGGGTATTTCTTTTCTCTCTTATATGCCCATGCAAGATATGTTCAAAAAGAAAATATGCAAAGAATAAAAGCAAAAAGATCAAAATGATTTTAATATGATTGCAAGCGTATTTCTAGGAGATGTAAGAGTTATAGGATGTATCTTAAAGATGATAGTCCCCATTAATCCGTTATGATTGTGTGTGGGTGTATTAGATGTTCTCAAATATCAAATCTTCATAATATGAGACATTTAAGCACTTTTGCTTTGTTTCACACACAACACGCAAATTCTTTGCTACTCTTGATACATGTGCAAATACAATGTGATTTGGTCATAACAAGAGATACATGTGTTAATATATACTTGCTAAACTTTCTGAACTTGTTTTTGAAATGTAAAATTGGATAAACTTGTTTAGTGTGTTTGTGGATCTAGGAATGCTTTGCATCTAGAGTTGAGATGCGGTTTGAGTGCTTAACATGTTGCTTGGATGCTTGTTTGAATAGCTTGGTCGTTGCATTCATCTCTATGTATTTTTCCCTTCTTGAAAAACCTCTTTTCTTCAAGCTCAATAGCTCCTCGACACATCCTCGATAGATATCATTTCTATCGAGCCTTCATCTTGTGATCTCGATAGATCCTCGACTAATTCTCGATCCATCGATTTTTCTAGGTTTGGCCTTGATAGCTTCTCGACACCTAGGTTGATCCATCGAGACAAATTTCTATGCTGTCTGTCTGCTCAACAGCTTCTCGACAGCTGGGTTTCATCTTGATAGAAGCTCGACAGCTTCTCGATCTGTCAAGACCCTCTTGCATGCATTATTTTTCACATGTTTTGCATTTTTCTCTTGATCATCTTTATGTTTCTCGGGTGAAGTTTTATAGTTTCTTGTACCATTTGTCAATCATGAAAAAAAGGGGGAGTAAATGTGGTTTTTTTTTAAGATTCTACGTGTTAGGGGGAGAAATACATGTCTTTGTAAGGGGGAGTTGTGTTTCATCTTGTTAGGGGGAGTGTTTACCTCCTTGTTGTTTTAGGAGCTTCTTTTAGCTTCTTATACACCAGTCTTGTGACCATTTTTACATACATTGTGCTTATCTTCAATATATATGATGTATGTCTTCTTCACCTATCTTTACATGTGTTGTTTCTTCTCTATCTTTATACGCATGTTTCTTTATGTACGCAATCTTTATTTATGTTTCACACATGATGCCTTGATGAGTTTTGTTTAAGTGTTTCAGAAAGACAGCTTGTGAAAGTCTATCTTGCTATGAACTCTCTTTTTACAAAGTTTTTCAAGAGTTTGTAGTAGGGATAGATTTATTTTGTAATACAACAAGTGGTTATGAGTTTAGTGATTCAAGACTTCTCTCATGATTATTTGTTTTATTGTGGTTTCGTCATGGATTGCCAAAGGGGGAGATTGTTAAGGACATATTTTATGTAATTGGCTAATCCTTTGATAAAATGCACTTTACTTGTAATTGGGTAGATCTAGGATAGGTTAGTACTTCAAGAAATATGTTGTTCAAGCCAAGTATTAAAGCCATGAAAATTGGACCAAGAAACAAGTGAAGAAAAGTTTTTCATTAAAACTCGACAGATACCTCGATAGAAACAGTATCTATCGAGACTTAATAAAGAAATCTCGATAAAAGCTTGACAGAAGCTGAATCTGTCGAGATCTACAAAATCTTATTTTTGGCTCATGCTAACATATATGTGTAGGGTTTCTTTTCTCATAATCCTAGACATATATAAGGCTTATTTTAAAGGCCGTCATACATGCTGAACATATGTAGAAAGTGACCTAGTGCTTTATTCTCTCTGTAAGAAGTTACTGCGTCTTTTGCATCTTAGGGTTTTATAACCAAGTACTTCTTGATCTTCATTGTTGATGAAGTGAAGAATTTTGCAGCCAACAACATCTTCTTCAAGTTGTTGGGAGTTAGTCACATACTGGGATTCGTGCAAAGGAGTTAGTCACGTACTGGGATCCGTGCATCATTGGTGGCATTCATATACTAGAGAGTTTAGAGGTTCTGAAGCGGTAGAAGGTTTCTGCTGTAAGTTCATTTATGGGGATTGTAAAGTCTAGGGACAAAGGTTTTGTACTAGATCTGAAACTTCTCTTTACTATAGTGAATTGCTTTTCGGGAAGATTTTCCCCCAGGTTTTTTACTGTGAAACTAGTTTGTTTCATTAGTTTTCCTGGGTCATCATATCTTATCTTATTTACTATTCTGCTGTGCATGATATTGACATGATATTAATGTTTGTTTGTTTTAATGAGATTTATTCATAATAAATCTAATTAACAACTTGGGTTTAAAACTTGTTAATTTTATCAACCAGGGACTAAATTTCCCAACACATTCACTACAAAAAAAAAAAAAAAAAAAATGTCCTATAGCAACGCTTTTAGTAACTGCTACTACACACCAAGGCTTATAGCGGCACTTTTCTAAATGGCACAATAGGTATGGTCAATACCAGCAATTTCGAGGTCTAAAGTATCAATTCTATTGTGCACCACAACAGGCCCGAATTCCAAAACAAGGTTTAAAAATCTAGGACATATTATGGTGGTTTGAAACCTTCGTAATAGATAAAAATTCTAAAACAATTATTAAAAAAAAAAAAAAAAAGATAGGACCTATTACGGTAGTTTTGAACCGTCACAATAGGTACATGCATTTGAAATACCTATTACTACAATTTGAACTGCCGCAATAGGTACATCAATTGAAATACCTAATACATTGGTTTGAAACTGTTGCAATATGCCTGTCGACGCAACGCTTTTTGGAGGGGGTAGTATGCCTCGACTGAGTGGACTGGGGCAGAGAAAAAAAAATGGAGTCACCACCTAGTTTTATGGCTTAGGAACCATGTATATAGCGCATTTATGTGAAATGACTGATCTTACTACCAAAGTATGGGTTCGGAGTTTAGGTACGACTTGGGAAGGTGTTAGGTACCCAAGACTGCTTGACTCGTGGGTCAGCTTCCACTCATTTTGTCTTACGTCTTAATCTCATTAAAGGCATGTGTAGTATTGCATCTTAAACTCACACACACACTAACATACATCTAAGCATACAAAATGACATATTCATCCCAAACCCTAGCATACAGCTATCATGGCATTGCACATCACATATCTCATTCAAGGTAGCAAACAAACAAACACCCAAGGGCAGAAACATAGACATGGCAGCAAGACATTAACATCAAATATATCCAAGCATCTAAGCATAATAACAAAGCATCAAACAATCATGTTCATCATATTCATTAAACCTGAACAATATCATTTCCCAATCAAATGCATGTACATGTGAATCCATGCCTTACCTCATTGCATCATAACACTTACACATCAATTCATGATCATGTGAATGTATGTTCATGTTATATCAATGATTTAATTGAAAGGTAACCCTAATCTAACTTCTGAAGAATAAGCAAACACTTAAAAACAGGGAAACAAAGGATTGAGAAGCATAAAACAAGGCAAGATAGAAGTATATTGCATAAACAAAATAAAGGAACAGAAGTAGAAAAGTTTGAATTAGGGTTATGGGCTTGAGTACGCATACACATACATAGGGCCTACGTACGCTGCCCAATTGTATGCATACGCATACTTCAAGTATGCATGTGCATGTAGAGATCATGCATACGCATACACACCCAGAAACCCTAACCCAGTAAAACAAAGCAAAAACTTAAAATGATAAACCTAACAACTTAACATGCTAAAATAACCATAAAGCAAAGGGAAACTAAACTAAACAGGCATATTATAACATAATAAAAGCAAGAAAAGCAAAGAAAATAGAAATTAAAATGAGAAAAGAAGAGAAGAAGGTTTAGAACATATACATCAAACAAAAAGCTTCTTAGCTTGATTTTGACAGTTCTCTTTAGTCAAATCTATTCACAACCAAACAAAATTGATTAGCAAACTTCAAAACTCGAAGATCAAGACCACAAAAGGTCCCAATTAAAAGAAAATTGACTTGAGGAAGTTTTGTGAAAAACTCCCTTTTTGATTTACTATTTCTAGTGAATCTTAGGTTTTCCCTTAGGATTTTCTATGTGTTTTGACAAGGTACCATGTATGGTTTTTTATGTTAAGAAAATGGGAGTTTGGAACGGCTCCTAGATGATGTGGGATTCATTCCAAACCTTAGCTTTAATGCAGAAAACCTTCCTTTCATAGTTTCTAGAACCCTAGCATGTGTACACATGCCCGTGTATGTGTACGCATGCATGAAGCTTGCGTACATGGATCTGGAGCATGTATATGCATATGCGTGTCTGCGTACGCATGCCTTAGGTTTTATGTGGCCTTCTTTTCTAAAAATAGATTCGTTTAGCTCATAAAAGAGTTATATCTTTCATAAAAACCTTCCTTAAGTCAAATTAAGTCTAATTGGGCCTAAACCAACCTTGGGCTTTAGAGTTTTACCATCATTGGGAAACGGGGACCTGAGTCGTAAGGGTTATAAAATGTGGTGTGTAAAGATGCCCCTTTTTTTTTTTTTTTTTGTGAGCTCTGCTGATGGAATCAAAAGAATAAGACACAAAAAATTTTGTTTCGACATATAACTCAGGCCCAACCCACGTACACGGCACACAACACATATACATGGGGCAAGGTGAAACTCTGCAGAGTTGCATGGGACTTTTATGTCTAAATTCCTACCTTTGTTGCTCGGGAAATGAGCAATGATAGGTTCACTATCCCATAACTTGTTTTGCCAATTACAAGCAAAAGGCTAGTGACTCACTATCCTAGAGTCATTAAAAAGAAAAACAAACATAGCCAATAGCCACAACCATCAACCAAACAAACAAGGCACTCTTACGAGATTAAAAGGATACTTATATGTGGTGTCCATCTAGGGCTCTGACCTCAAACTTCTCCGGGTGGTTTGCGCCTTTTGTCTTCCATCTCCATCTCTACTTGTTTTGGAGAGGCTCTTTCCTCGAGGTGACCTTGGTCTCTACCTCTTCTAGTGTGCCTACATATTCAATTCCCTTGGGATATGTGCACAAATTTTGGCTTGCATAGGCTTTGTGCCTGCATTTTCAAATCTCGGAGGATATGTGCACAAATTCTATAATTTATGTTCTGACTCGTATGGGATATATGCCTGCATATTCAATTCTTGGAGGTTATGTGCACAAGTTATGTATTCTTTTCTTTTGACCGGTATAGTATCCATGCCAGCATATTCAATTCTTGGAGGATATATGCACAAGTTCTTAGTTTTTTTGACTTACAGGGAAGTCCTTGGTGAAAGATCCACTAGGGAGAATTATTTGCTGATGAGTGTATTGGTGACCCACAGAGCGTTTTTGGTAATTTTGACCTACGAGTAAGTCATTGATGGTGTAGTGTGCTGGGGATAAAATAACTCGCTAAGGAGTTTGCTAGTGACTTTGACCTATGAGGAAGTCTTTGATAGGGTGTAGTCTACTGGGGAAAAATCTTCTTCTTATTTTTCACAACTCATTGGGGAACTTGTGTTGATTCCACTCACGAGGGGGTTTTATCAACTCCATAGGGCAATTTTCTTCACAACTCTTTAAGGGGTTGCCTTTGTGCCTTAGACCCACGGGAGAGTCCTTTCATGACACTATACTTTACTAGGGATTTGGTTGATGGTTTTAACTCACAAGGGAGTTTCTTAAGCAATTTCTAATCCATTGAGGGATGCTGTTGTTGCTTCCAATCCATTGGGGGATGTTTTTGGGGTCCTTGTATTTTTTACCTAAACAAGGGTATTTTTGAATTTTCAAGTGTATTCTTGAATTTTCTTTTTTACTTTCTACCTTCTGGGAACCCATTGGGGATATTTAATTTTTTTTTTTTTTTTTACTAAACTACAGGTAGTTTAGTGGGTGGGCCTAAATTACATGTAGTTTAGCCACTAGATGCATTCCCACCTCTTCAAATTTTTCCAATAGCTACCAACCATTTCTTTTTCTTCTCATTCCTCTTCACCTTTTTCACCCTTTCATTTTCTCTCTACCTCTTCAACTTCCACATTTCCTCTCTACAAATACTTTCTGCCTCTCTCTCATTTCCTCACTCTGACCTTTCCCTCTCACAATCTCTCATCCACAACTCTCTTTCTCTCCCAAACTCTTTCATCTCCAGGGCTCCCAAGTCCTAGAAAAGTTCCGACGATGTGTTCAACCTCACCTGCTGGAATGGGGCTGTAAGGCTGAATAAGCCTCCCATTTGACCCACGGGATTATGCAAAATCAAAGAATGCAAGGATCAGATTGGTAAGTTTTTCAAGTTTTTCTCATTTTTTAGTTTTGTTTAGATCTTCCATTTTAATATGTGTTTGAACATATAAATGCTTGGGTTTTGCTGTGGGATGGGTCTAGATGAAAACTTGACACTTTTGGAGGGGTAGGAACATGTTTAGGATGATTTTTGATCAAAACGTGGTTGAAAATGTTGAAGAACACTTCTCTATCTGTGCTCATGCATACGCAGGTATTGGCTTGCATATGCAGCTTGCATCCATGCATACGCGTACATTACTTATACACACACATGCTATCTTCATGCGTTCGCATTCGTGTTCTTCAGTTTACACAGACACATGATCCAACCTTCGTATGTGTGTGGAATCCCTACGTATGTAGACGCAGGCTTGCGTGCAAAAGCTAGCACCCCAAAAACCCTATTTTACCTGTTTTAACTCCTTTTCGACTTATTTTCTCATCCAATTGTCATTTTAATGCTCTATTTTCATCTTTTTGTAGGCCTTGCCCGCTGTCTCATGTAGAGGTAGCACCAACCATGTTGCTTCATGGTACTGAATCATGACCGAGGAGACCAAGGACTACATACATGTTGTGGGCTTTGAGCCCATTATTTGCTTATTGCCAGAGACCTTTGCTTGTTCCATTTTTGTATAGTGCTTGGCTAAAAGGTGGCAGGACACTACCCAGACCTTCCACATTGCTAACCAGGAGATAACGGTGACTTCCCATGACTTTCACTGGATGATCTGCCTAAGGTGCCATAGGACGCTCATCAACTTTGGGGTGCTTCGGGTGTGCAACTGGGCATTGATTTGCTTGGGAGGAGGTACTTGATGGATACGATCTGTTACGGTGACATTGAGATGGATTATAGGCCTCACCCTCAGGTGACTCATAATGACTGTGGCCGAATGGCTAAGGCCTTTTTGTTGTATATCCTGGGTGCGTATCTCTTTGCCAATGGGGGGCAAACGGTGTCTGTGAGGTGGCTGTCCCTCTTTTGAGATTTCGAGGAGGCTCGAAAGGCCAACTAGGACTAGGCATGTCTTGGTTACCTATACTCATCTTTGGACACACTCAGCAAAAAGACTCTACATCAGCTGGTAGGGCCTTCGAAGCTCCTTGTGGTTGGTTCTCTCATCCTAACTTACAATGTATATGTTTTCCATTCTTGTAATTATGTTCATCCACATGTCATTTATGCTTAAAAACTGTGCTTCACACTTTTACACAGACTGTCATCTTGCAAATTGTGTTTTCGCTTTTTAGCGCAGGGCCATAAAGTACAGTCTTATTGCTCGTGGAGTGGAGGTGGATCTAAGGAATTTCTCTTCAGTTAGGAATCACTTTGACAGATATTCTTCTGAGGAGGTAAGTCAAACATCCATTATCTTTTGTTACTTTCTCTTACATGTTCTTAGGACTTTCCTTCTAGCCCTATGCATGGTCACAGGTCATTTAGAGTCTGTAGGCAGGCACTTCTGCTGTTGCGGACCCAAACTTGGACGATGCCACCATCATCACTTTCAATATCATCCAACCTTTCGAGGGTGTTGATCTGATGGTTATTTATTTAGCAGAGACAGTATGTTGCCAATTGGTGGATGAGAAAGTACCGTAGGTCTCGTTGCATCCTCTAGAATTCATGCTTGCCCTGCTTTCCATGATAGATGCCGAGTACTAGCTATGAAGGGCCGGTATCCCTTATGATGAGCGTCTCATAAATGACATGGAGTATGACGAGTTTAGTGAGACTTGTCTCACACCCGCCTTCATTCAGGAGGTATGCATCCTTTTCTTTCCATTTACCTTCATTCTTCTTTTCTTGTATTTTTGCACATAGTGACATCCAAACGCGTATCAGGATAACCTTGCTGTTGGTGGTCCTATCGACCAAAGAGGGTATGTTACCAGTTGGTGGATGAGAAAGTACCATAGTTCTCGTTGGATCTTCTACAGTTCATGCTTGCCCCGCTTTCCATGATAAATGCTGAGGACTAGCTATGAAGGGTCGGTATCCCTTATGATAAGCGTCTCACGGATGACATGGATATAACGAGCTTAGTGAGACTCGTCTCATGCCCACCTTCATTCAGGATGTATGCATCTTTTTCTCTCCATTTTCCTTCATTCTTCTTTTCTTGTATTTTTGCACATAGTGATATCCAAACGCGATACTTATATTAGGCTAACCTTGTTGCTGGTGGTCTTATTGACCCTCCCCATCTACCCTAGTCAATCTATGCCTATAGTCATGACGGCTTCACTCAAGAGCGTGTAGTGGGACGTAACACAAACGTCATAGGCTACCATTTTCTTGAGGGTACATCTGCGGTGAGTCTTTTTTCATTCTTGTCTTGTCTTTTCTTTTCTTGCTTCTCCTAACACTTGTCCTCATACTGTCTTATTTTCAAATTCAGCCCACTATACAGGAGCATGAAGATCTTTTTTGGCTTGCTGGGAACCTCAAGCTGGAGGTGACTGAGTATTCCAGACAGATTTATGGTCCTAGAGGATTTACCTACTCGGGCGGTGGTGATAATGATGATGATGATGGTGATGGTGGTGGTGGCGGTTCAAAGACCACTCCTAGCTATCAGTCGAGGAGAAGGCACCACCAATGATGACCCTGCAGCTCAAACACATAGGCACAAACACATAAACATATTTTTCTTTTTCTTTTCTTTTTTATTTAGCATGTATTTCTGCCTTTTGGATTTTATTTAAGACAATGGGTTGTATTTAAGAACATCATTTTTATTTTTGCTTTTACTTGGGGACATGTACTTAATTTACAACTCCTGGGGATAATTGTATGCAACTTTATTTTCCTTGGTCCTTGATTCTTGAAATCTGAGCTTGATTGTGCCTTGAGTAGTCCTTTAGGTCATGGGAGTCATGAGAGAAGCCTTGATGAATAAATCACACTCTAAATAGGAAAAGGAAGTCAGCTCCGCCTTCTTCCATGCATGCGTGTACATGGGATTGCGTACGTAGGTGTTGAACATGCGTACACATGCCGCGAGATAGAATACCCTAGCCGCCTCTTTTTTGTATAAAATAGCCGTTCGGGGCCTCAAAACCCTTACAAAATGTGTTCTAAGCTTAGAAAACACCTCTCAAGGCTTCCTAATGGTAGAATTCACTCTTTTAGCAATTTTAACATGGAATAAGAACCTTGGCCCTAGTTACAAGGATGCTCTCACCCCTCTCAGCCTTTCTTGCATCTTTCCCTACCTACCATCAAATCAAAGCAGATGAACCTTTTCTTCGTACTGCTGTTGAATTTTGGATCCCTACTCGACATGTCTTCCAATTCAATGGTGTGGACTTATGCCTTACTCTTAAAGATATTAGTGCAATCATAGGTGAACCTAATGTTAATTCCCTTATTCTCCCTACCATTGATGAGGATTTTTCTATCATGGCCCAACAACTATTAGGGATTTCTCTTAACACGGCTCAAAAGTGGTGCATGCTTAACAAGCTGAACATCCACAAGGTTTTTACGTACTTCTTTCAGCGGAATGTTCCCATGGCTGGGGCGCAATGCTCCCATTATCTCAATGCCTTCTATCTATGAATTTTTACGAGGTATTTCTTGGTGCATGAAAAACCTTGTGTGGATCAAAGGATGCTTTTGGTGATCATCAATCTAGAGGTAGGAAGTTTCGTGGGCATGATCTTGGCCGAGACTCTCAACGGCTTGGATATTGTTGATAGAGGGGAAGTAACTTTCTTTGCGAGGAGTCCTCTCCTCCTTTAGGTATGATCGCTAACTTTTGCCAAGGTTTTAAACCTAGCAGGATTCCTCTAATTTTTACATAGATTGCCTTGCGATTTTCAACCCATTAAGGCTCCTTATATCGACTCTGCATTCATTATTTTTCTCTCTTTCTTTTATCTCTCCTTTTTCCACTCAACACTTATGCTTTCTTTTTCTCTCATTCCTTATCTTCTTCTTTTTCAGATTTGGTTGTTTGAGAGGCTTCAATTGCTTCAACCTCCCTCTGTCCCTCTTATTCAATATCTTCCAAAGCATTATTGTGACCATAAGCTCAAAGATAGGGAGATGGATCCTGATGAGTTCACTGAGTTCCTGAGACATCTCTCCCCTTCAGGGATTCAATGGGTGGTAAAATGATGGCGCATCATCGGCATGGTTAATCATGTCTTCAAGGACAATTGTGTTCCTTTGATTGGGCTTTGTCATTATTCTTACTACTCCATAGGCCGCATTGCAAGGCAATTTGATGATCGCCAAGGAGTTCCAAATGATGATGGTGTCTTTCACATTTCAGTCTTCACTAAGAGGGTCTTGGGTAGAATCCATGAGACTTGGCTGAAGAGGATGGTGGCTAAGGACATCCAATTCCCTTGGTTTCTTCATCCTACCTTGGGTTACAAGGCTTGGCTAATTGCTGACATAAGGTCATTTCATATGGAAGAGAGATTATCAGAAGTCCAACAAAAGGAAAAGGACCAACTGACTACCTTGATATACCCCAAATTTTACTTTTCTACACTTTATGATTCTCATGTCTTTTCTTTTGAATTTAATAAAGGATTGGAATGTTCCAAATATCCTATGGAAACAATTTATTATCTTTTAATTTGAGCAATAAAAGAATCGACCATTTTATTATCTTTGCTTATTGTCTTTATTTTTTTCTTTCTTTATTTTTTTCATTTTTCTGTGCCCTGTAACTTTTGCCCATGATGTCCTTGTAAGAATTTCTACCATGCCCATGGTCATTTTCCCTATCTTTTACCATAATTGCCCTTTCAGGTTTTCAACCTAACGAGGTTCTTTGCCTTAATTTTTGCCTAGGCCGCCCTTTCGGGTTTTCAACCTAGCAAGCTTTTTTCTTTCGTTTCAAATGTTATACTTCTAGAGCCTATCCATGTTGATTGGGTGAAGTATCTCTTCCCCATCCAAATCTGTGATTCTCGTAGCACCTCCTGATATGACCTTCTTGATAATAAAAGGCCTAGACCATCTTAGCCTCATCTTTCCTCTCGGATCAATAATCTCGTCCCTAAGCACCTTTAGGACTAGGTCTACTTCCTTAAGTTTCTAGGTTTCACCTTTTTGTTAAATGCTCTAGCAATCCTCTTTTGATAACCTTGTGCATGGTTTTGTGCTCTAGCTCTTCTCTCATCTATCAAAGTCAACTTTTCATATCTTTCTTTTATCCAATCCTTCAATTGGACTTTGGTTTCTATCAGCACCCTTAAAGATTGTATGTCTACTTCAATGGGAAGCACCGCTTCACTCCTATAAACCAAAGAGTAGGGGGTTGCCCCAGTCGATGCATGGATAGAAATTTTGTAACCCCATAAGGCAAATGGAAATTTCTCGCCCCAATCCTTGTATGTCTCTACCATCTTGGCTAGTACATTTTTTATGTTCTTATTGGCTGCTTCTACAGCTTCGTTAGCTTATGGTCGGTATGGTGAAGACTTATGATGCTTAATTTTGTACAACTCCATGATCTTTCGAACTTCCCCCTCAAAGTGGGAGCCATTATCTAAGATGATTTCTTGCGGTACTCCAAATTGGCAAATGATGTTATTCTCTATGAATCGAGCCATATGCTTGGCTTTAAGCATATAGTAAGAGGCTACCTCTACCCACTTAGTAAAATAGTTGATTGCCACTAGGATGTACTCGTGCCCATTTAAAGCCTTAGGGTATATCCTTCCAATCACATCTATGCCCCAAACTGAGAAAGGCCAAGGAAAGGTCATGCTGTATAGCTTACTAGGTAGCACATGATTCAAGTTTGCATGTGTTTGACAATCGTGCCAAATCTTCACAAAATCCACACAATCGGTTTCCATTGTATTCCAATAATACCTCATCCTTAGAACCTTCTTTCCTAATATTCTCCCAGTAATGTAAGGACCACAAATTCCTTGATAGACTTCTTCCATGAGTCTTTCAGCTTCTTCTTTCTTTAAGCGTTGAAGGTGTATACCATCATGAGATCTCCTATAGAGCTGACCTCCATATAGGATGTATTGCATTGCCATCATCCTAATCGAATGACATTCTCTCTTTTCGACATCGTCAGGATATGCCCCTAATTCTAGGAATTTTGTGATGTCATAATACCAAGGAACTCCTTCTTCTATAGCCATGATTGAAGACTCTGTCCCCCCCTCCCCCCCTCCTTGTGTTCAATCTCTAAAGGTTGTGTCCATACTCCCTTGGGTATTTCAACCATGAAGGCTAAGGTAGCCAAGGCATTTGCAAATTGATTTTGAGCTCTAGGGATGATAGTATATTCAATCTTATCGAAGGTTTTGGCTAAATTCTCCAAATATTGCTGATAAGGTTTCAAGTGCTTTTCCTTCACCTTTCATAATTTCTGTGCTTCGAATCTCCAAAGACTTCTGCCTCTTTTACCCCTAACTCTTGAAGAGCTTCCATTCCAGCAATGCAAGCCTCATATCATATTGTTGGTTTCCTCGAAGTTCAACTTGACTGCCAAAGGTACATGAGATCCATTGGGGGTGATCAAAAGTACTCCTATTCCATTCCCATATTGGTTCACGGCTCCAACGAAATACATCTTCCATGCCCCTAGTTCGATGTTTAAAATATCCTTGTTTAGAAAATGCTTTTTACCATCCTTTCCTTCAATGGGATTCTCGGCACAAAATCTGAAACTACGCTTCCTTTTATAGTTTTTCTTGCCACATACTTCAAATCAAATTCTGCCAATAGGATCAACCATCTCCACACCTTCCACTTAAGGTAGGCTTCTCAAATCGATACTTTAATGGGTCCATTCTAGATATTATCCATACTTGGAAAGGTAGGATGATGCATCTCAACTTCTGTACAACCCATACGAGAGCAAAGCATGACTTTTCTATGGGTGTATATCTAATCTCATAATCATGGAATCTCTTGCTTAGGCAGTAAATGGCTCTCTTATTCTTATCATCCTCTTATGCAAGCATACTTCACACCGCATCTCCTATGATAGAGAGGTAGAGTAGTAACGGTTGTCCATGCTTCGGGGGGACTACAATAGACAAATGGAGAAGGTATTCTTTAATGAGCCCAAAGGCTTTCTGGCACTCAGTGTTCCATGCGTGGGGTTCATTCTTCCTCAAAAGCTTAAAGATCGACTCACAAGTGGAGGTAAGCTTGGCAATAAATCGGCTGATGTATTATAACCGTCCTAAGAATCCTCTTATCTCTTTCTCACTCTTGGGTGGAGGCATATCCAATATGGCCTTGATTTTTGATGGGTCAACTTCTATTCCCAGCAGTTACTCCATAGGTACATTTCTATCGATTCAACATCAATCTATACTCCTTAATCCTTTTAAAGAACTTCCTCAAATTGACTATGCGGTCTTCTCTATCTTTGGATTATGATCATGTCATCAACATATACCTCAACCTCATTGTGCATCATGTCATGTAACAAAGTTGTAGCCATTCTTTGGTAAGTTGCACCCGCATTCTTGAGCCTAAATGGCATCATGGTGTAGCAATAGATTTCCCATTCTATGGTGAAGTTAGTCTTAGTCGTGTCTTTAGGAGCCATCTTGATTTGGTTATATCTTGAAAATCCATCCATAAAAGACATCAAAGCTACTGGCGGTATTATCCATTAAGACATCTATATGAGGGAGGGAAAAGTCGTCCTTAGGGCAATCCTTGTTTAGGTCTCTAAAGTCCACACACATCCTTACCTTTCCATCCTTTTTGGGTACGTGCACGACATTGGCTAATCACTTAGCTTGGTGCATGGGTTTGATGAACCCTACTTTCAGTTGTTTTGTGACTTCTTCCTTGATCTTAAGGAGCCATTTGATTCACATATGTCTCAATTTTTGCTTAACGGGTACCATGTGAGCATAAGTATCAATGTGGTGTTGGGCTATCTTGAGATTAATGCCAGGAATATCTTCATAGGACCATGCAAACACTTCTTGGAATTCTGTGCAAAGCTCTTTGAGATCTTTTCCTTCTTTTTCATTTAGGGTTAAGCCAATTTTAATTAAGTGTGGATTCTCATCATTGTCCAAATTGAGAGTTTCAAAAGTTGGTTCCATAGGTTCAAATTTCTTTTCCAATTGTTTATTAATTTCTTTTTCAAATTCATTAGAATCATTTAAGTGCATAATTTCAATATTATGAGACACATCAAAGTAAGCCAAATTAGAATTCATCTTATTAAAAATATTGAAAAGTACATCTAAACTTGCATTACAAAATTTCTTTCCCATATTCTTAGAAAACCCAACCTAAGTCCAATTATTAAGTTGCCCCACCGCGGGCCTAATAAAGGCAGAAGTGATAGGGCAAAATGAATTGACCCCTTGCAAATTAATTAATTACCCAAGTTAATTAATTAGTCAAATTACATGCAATGGTGTGGTAGCACAAACAAATCACCAAATAATTAAATACAGTAAAAAATAAATTTGACACAAGTGATTTGCTTATGAAAGGCAAAAACCATCAAGGCAAAACCCCATCGGGTGAATTTAAAATCACCACTCCCGAGAATCCACTACTATCAATCATAAGTGGTTACAAGTATAAGGAATCTTACCAAACCCTTTGGCCTATCCCAAAATACCAACCTACAGTTGAACCCTTACCCCAACTTGAAAAAGATTGTTGGTTGCAAAGTTCTTCAGTTCATCAACAATGAAGATTAGGAAGCTCCATGGTCGCAAAACCCTTGGCGTAAAGACACAGTAGCTTCTACAGAAAGAATAATAAATTAGGCCACATTTTGCATTTGGTCACTCAATCTCTTGTGATGGCCTTTAAAATAATCCTTATATGTGTCTAGGGTTGTGAGAAAAAAAAATCTAAACAAATACATAAGCATTGGCTGAAAATCATATCTGGAATTTCTGATTTCGTAATTCTCGACAAAAGTCTTTCTTCCGAGATTGCTGTCGAGCTTTAATGAACAGCTCTTCTTCACTTGTTTCTTGGTCAGATCTTCATGGTTTTAACACTTGACTTGAGCAACATGTTTCTTGAACTCTTAAACCAATCCTAGATCTACCCAATTACAAGTAAAGTACATTTTGTCAAAGAATTAGCCAATTACATAAAATATATCCCTAACAATCTCCCTCTTTGGCAATCTATGATAAAGCCACAACAAAACAAATAATCATGAGAGAAGTCTTAAATCACTAAACTCATAACCATTTGTTGGATTACATAATAAATCTATCCCTACTACAAACTCTGGAAAAACTTTGCAAGAAAGGAGTTCATGGCATGATAGACTTTCACAACCTGTCTTTCTAAAACATTTAAACAAAACTCATGAACGAATCATGTGTGAAACAGAAATAAAGATTGCATACATAAAGAAACATGTGTATAAAGAGAGAAAAGAAACAACACATGTAGAGTAGGTGAAGTAAAACATACATCATCATCATATATATAAAAAGAAAGTACAATGTATGTAAATAAATGGTCACAAGACTGGTGTACAAGAGGTTAATATAAAAAGAAGAAAATAAAAGTACATGTAAACCTCACTGCATCCCTCAAAAATATATACACACTCCCCTTAACAAAAATGTCCTATACTAATTCTCCCCCCAAGTACAAGACTCTCAAAACCAAAACTACTCCCCCTTTTTGTCACGAATGACAAAAGGCAAGTCACTTAGAGGTCGTCATCTCGTCATCACCGGAAGAGCTAGCATCATCATCATCAACATCATCCTCATCAGCCGAGGCCTTTGGAGAAGGAGAGGGAGGAGCAAAGCTAGCTATGCGAGCTTGTCTATAGGCAATACGACCGACTCGGGTATTCATCTGACACATCTCATCTATGAGATAGTCAAGACAATCACCAAAGTAAGCCTCCATCTGCTAAAGCTGCGCCATGAGCCTCTAGGGTCACTCCACCAACCGGGGAAAGAGAAGGAGCCAAGGAAGATGGAACAGCAAAAGCTATAGGATTAGTGGTCTCCACTCGTGGCCGCTTCAATTGAAGTTGGGCCTCACTCTGCTAGACAAAACAAGCAAATATGGGACCCATGATGATGAAGAGAGGAGATAGAGGAATGGGAATGTGAAAATGTTGAAGGATCTGCGTGATAGCTAAAGGAAAGATGTTCTTATCATGAGTACCGGCATCCTGATCCACATCTATGATAGATGTGATGAGGTGAGAGGGAAAGTCAATCAAAAGATCCTCCATCAAGGAAAGAAAAAAAAAAAAAAAAAAAAAAAAACGAGCACAAGGCTTAGTGATGGAGTTATAGTGAGACAAAGGAGTGAAAGTGAATGTCATCATCATGTTATGGAATCTCGGGCCTTTGGCAAACCCCAAACATGGGGTATTTAGCTTACCACCCCATATAGAAAGAGTCTCACAAAAGTGAGAGATAAGTTTGTCTCTAGACATAGTCTATAGACGATCATAGCCAAGGTAGTCAGGATGTGCTACCCTAGGAATGTGTAGTACCTCGGATATAAGATCCAGAGTAACTACAATACATGTATCGTAGACTATGGTAACAAAATGAGGCACAGAGGTATCGATGCCATATGAACACAACTAGACACCTCTCGAGTTTCCCACAAAGGGACTTCCGTCCCTGAGTCCAAATGACTTCGGGTAGTGCAGTGTCGAAGAAGTCCAACAGAATGACCTGGCATTCTGGATGAACGCCACAATTTTAGAAGTTCTCAAAGAAGTCCATCTTGGCCTTCTAATCACGGAACCAAATATGAGAGGGAACAAGAGGATCAGAAGAGGATGACCCGAAATCATGAAGAGGGTTCCAAGCTGGAGTTGATTTTCTCTGTTTGGGTGCCATAACACAGTCTATCTGAGAGAGATAAAGAGAAAAAGAGAGAGAGACAAGTTCAGAATAGGAAAGAGAAGAAAGAACGTATGCATGAAAAATGCATGAACATATGACGTGCAAAAATGAAAGCATCATGGGTAAAACCCAATCCAAACCTATTAGCACTCACAACAATAATCAAGCACACATATCTAATATGCATGAAACATTGTTATAATGCAATGAGAATGTAATGCATGATCATATATCAACAATTTCACAAAACCCAACCAAAAAATTTCATGAAAAACTCAAAAACCCCAAAATTTTTTAAAAACCTCAAAACCTAGGTCTAAATGCATGAAATGTATGAGAAAGAGAAGATGTAGAGGTCATACCATAAGAATGAGGCTTGAACTAGGCCGAAAACTTGATTAGAGAGAAGATTTGAGTAAGGGAGAGAAGATTGGATCGAGAGAGAGAGAGACTTCTGTCGAGAGATATGATAGAAAGTGAAATCTGAATCGCGCCTCAATTATATATAGAAAATGAATCTCAATGGATCGAGGTTTTTATCGAGAATCTGTCGAACACTAAATCTTGACAGAAATGAATTTGTCGAGGTGCTATCAAGGATCTGTCGACAACAAAAGAGTGATCTCGATGGATTGAGGATTTGTCGAGAAGCTATTAGTCAGACAGAATGCTTAGAAATTTGGCTTGATGGATTGAAGAAGCTGTCGAGAATCTATTGAGAAGAAACCCAGAAATCTCAATGGATTGAGAATCTGTCGAGATCTATCGAGAAAAGAGAAAGAAGGCTCGATAGAAAGAGAATCTGTCAAGGATCTATCGAGAAACTGTCGAGCTTGAAGAAATGGATTTTTTCAAGGAGGAAAAACATAAAGAGATGAATGCAACAAGCAAGCTACTCAACCAAAGATCTAATCAACATGTTAAGCTCTCAAGACATCTCTTAACATATAAGCATAGCATCCATAAATCCAAAAGCACACACACACACACTAAACGAGTCTAACTAATTTTGTATTTCAAAAACAAGTTAAGATAGTTTAGTAAGCATATACTAACACATGTATTCCTTCTGATGGCCAAATCACATTGTATCTACACATGTATCAAAAGTAGCAAAGAATTTTGTGTGTTGTGTGTGAAACATAGCAAGAGTGCATAAGGTTCTCATATTATGATGATTTGAGATATGAGAAAATCTAATACACTCACACACAATCATAAGAGTTTGATGGGGTCTATCACCTTTGAGGTACATCATATAACTCCCACATCTCCTACAAACATGCTTACAACCATTTTTAAAAGCATTTTGATTCTTTTTTCTTTTATATTCTTTGTATATTTTCTTTTTGAACATATCATGCATGGGCATATAAGAGAGAGAAGAAAATACCCAATTATGTAAGCCAAAACATCACAATTTTGCTATGCGAAAGCATATAGATGTTATACATGATTCGCGGGCTTTAGTGGTGAGATGGTTATTCATGCCTCTCTCTTGGGATTTTCTAGCCCTTCCTGTCAAAAAGAGTGATATACGTATTAAGTATAAAAGATTACTTAATCGTACTCATCACCAATACGAGCCACAAAGCTCACTTGCTTAGTTATGCATTAAAATGCTCATCTAAGCTACAAGAGATACAAAGTTTAGAAAATTTGTTTCAATGGCCATCCAAGGTACAGAAGTACCAATATACACAAACACACTGTTTTTTTATTTTTCTGATTTTTCAAATTTTTATTTTTATTTTTATGAAAAAAAAATAAACAAAACTAAAAACAAACAAACAAAAACATGAAAGAAAACACACAAAGTATAAAACTAGACTGACTCAAAAACAAGAAAGTAAAAAAAACAAGTGATACAAAAACATAAAGGGAGAGAAAGGAAATGTGACTGAATCACTTTGAGCCTTTTTCCTTCCACACCTTGGAAGAACCTTTCCTTTCTGTGAACCTTTGATCCTGAGGAGAGGGGGAAGTATTGAAACCATTCAAGTTCAAAAGGAGCATGAGGGCCTTGAGAAGATCTCCAAGAGGAGCCAAAAAGGATGGAAACTGATTTTGGTTTCCTAACAAGAGTATACTATTGCTTTGTTGAGTGGCTAACCACTTATAGCCATTTGGACATGTATGCCTTGATGTTAGGATTAGTGCCCATAAATTCTATTGTATGATGCTATGTATGACATAATTATTTACCATGCTTGTTTGAGTCTTTTTCCTATATTTGGTTTATTTCATAATCTTTTCTTATGTGCATGATTTAATTGTTATCTTTTCCTTTTTTTAATATAATATATTTGATTGTGTTTTATTTGTTTCTTTTTATATTATGATGTGATATTTAATATGTTGTGTTTGTTATTTCCTTAAGTGCATTATGTATGTTTAGGTTAAGGATTAGGGCTCTTTAAATAAACTCTTTAATAAAATATAGCCTAGCAACACATAATGGAAGTCGGCCCACAAGCCAAGCGATCTTGGGTGCCTAACACCTTCCCAAGCCGTACCCAAACTCTGGACCCATAATCTGGTGTGTGGACCCATGTATATAAGCGATTGGCTCAAAAGACCAAACATGGTTCCTAGACCTAATCTAGGTGGCAACTCCATTTTTCTCCGCCATGGTCCACTCTGCCGAGGCGTACTCTCCTTTGCGCCCACACAAAGCATAAGCCCTCAATATGCTACGCAGCCCAAGAGACTGTGAAGGAAGAAAATGAGTCAAAAGAAGGGAAAGTGATGGTGACAAAAACGAAGGAGCAAGTGTCCATAGAAGAAAAGCTTAATAAGGTAGATTTGAGTAATAACCTACAGAAACCTAGGCTTATCTCAATTAGCTCGAAGCTAACCAAGGAAGAAAAGATTAGCCTAGTCTAGCTGCTGAAGGAGTTCAAAGATGTGTTCGCGTGGGAGTACGGCAAGATGCCTGGACTAGATCCGAATCTAGTTATGCACACACTTAACGTAGAGGTAGAGCCTGGGACCAAGCTGGTTGCCCAGCTAGCTAGAGTATTCCTCACCAACATAGAGGCACAAATAGTGCAATAGGTACAAAAGTTGTTTGCAGCTGGATTCATTAAGTCGATCCAACATCTGAGGTGGTTGTCCAATATTGTGCCTGTTGTAGACACCATATTTTGTACCCTTTACGACTTAGGCCCCTGTTCCCCAATGATGTTGGAATTCTAAAGCCCAAGGTTGGTTTAGGACCCGATCAGATTGAAATTGACTTGAGGAAAGTTCTTTTGGAAAAATATGACTCTTTTATGAACTAAATAAGCTATTTTTGGGAAGGAAACACCACGAAAACCCTAGGGCATGAGTACGCATACACACGTATGCGCACACATGCTCCAAACCTCCATTCGCATGCTTAATATATGCGTTCACATACACAGGCATGTGTGCACATGCTAGGGTTCTAGATATTATGAAATGTAAGTTTTCTGCATTTAAAACTTGGTTTGGAATGAATCCTACATTGTTTGGGAGCCGTTCCGAACACCCTATTTTCTGACTATAGAAAGCCATACATGGTACCTTTTCAAAACACAAAGAAAATCCTCAAGTGAATATTTTTCTGATTAAGGCCTTTTCTGGCCTTGATCTTCAAATTTCAAGTGTACTAATCACTTCTTTATTTGATTGTGAATAGATTGACTGAAGGGAATGGTCAAAATCAAGCTAAAGAGCTTTATGTTTTGAGGTATAATTTTCTAGTTCCTTTTCTTTTTCTTTTCTTTGTTTGGTCTTCATTTCCTCATTTTTCTTGTTTGTTTATGTTATAATATGCCTGCTTAGTTTAGGTTTTCTTTGTTTTATCATTTTGAGCATGCTAGGTTCCAATATTTAAGGTTTCTGTTCTACTGTGTTCTTGTGTTTCTGGGGTAGGGTTTAGGGCGTGTATGTGTATGCATGCATTCTACATACGCACACATACTCGAAGTATGCGTACACATTAACTGGGCTGCGTATGTAGACCCTAGGTATGCGCATGCATATTCATGCCCAGAAACCCTAATCCGAACCTTTTGCTTCTATTTCTTTATTTTACTTATATAATATGCCTCTACCTTGTCTTGTTTTATGCTTATGAATCTCTACCTCCATTTTTTTTGCTTTGTTTGTTCTTTCCATATTAAATTAGGGTTTTTCTTCAGTCTTGTTGCTTTACCATGAACATGCATATAACATGATCATGCATGACGCATAGGTGTTGTGGTGCAGTAAGGTAAGTCATGATTTCACATGGACATGCATATGGTGTTACCTTGATGATGAGTGCGAACATGCTCAATTGGTTGATGTGTTCTTGATGTTTAGATGCCTATAACATGTTGTTTGACTACTGCCATGTCTATGTTTCTACCTTAGATATGATATAATGTCGTGCATGATATATGTATCCTAGGGTTTGGGATATGATAAGATGCATGATAGATGTGTTATAGGGTTTAGGATGATATGATGCCATGATGTTTGCTAGATGTATGCTAATGTGAGTGTGAGTCTAGAATGATTGTTAAATGTGCCTTTAATAAGATTAAGAAGTAAGACACAATGAGTGGAATTGGGTGCCTAACATCTTCCCATCCCCATACCTAAACTCCGAACACATGCTCTGGTAGTAGATTAGTCCTTCCATGAAGGGTGCCTGTACCCAAGAAGGATGGAAAAGTGAGAATGTGCATGGACTTTAGGGATTTAAACAACACTTGTCCTAAGGACGATTTCCTTCTTCCTCATATAGACGTCTTAGTGGATAATACAGTTGGTAGTGCCTTGATGTCTTTTATGGTTGGTTTCTCAAGATATAACCAAATCAAGATGGCTCCTATGGACATGACCAAGGCCACCTTCATCACTAATGCCATTTGGGCTCAAGAATGCAGGTGTGACCTATCAAAGAGTGGCTACAGCCCTACTACATGACTTGATGCCCAATAAGGTTGAAGTATATGTTGATGATATGATAGTAAAATCCAATGATAGAAGGGGGCACATCACCAACCTAAGGAAGTTTTTAGAAAGGATTAAAGAATAGAGACCAAGACTGAATCCATGGAAATGCACCTTTGGAGTAACTGTAGGAAAATTGCTAGGCTTCTTGGTAAGTGATAGAGGAATAGGGGTTGACCCATCAAAGATTAAAGCCATCTTGGATATGCCCCCACCCAAGAGTGAGAACGAGATAAGAGGGTTCTTAGGTCAGTTATAGTAAATCAACCGATTCATCACGAAACTCAACTCTACTTGAGAGCCCATCTTCAACCTCTTAAGGAAGAATAAACCCCATGCCTAGAATGATAAGTGTCAAAAAGCCTACGAGCTTATCAAGGAACATCTTCTCCATTCACCCATCCTAGTACCCCTAAAACATGGAAAGCCACTACTGCTTTATCTCTCAATCATAGAAAATATGGTTAGGAGTATGCTTGCACAAGAGGATGATGATAAGAATGAGATAGCCGTTTATTACTTGAGCAAGAGGTTCCATGATTATGAGACTAGATACTCTCCCATAGAAAAGTCATGCTTTGCTCTCATGCAGGCAGTGCTGAAATTAAGACACATCATCCTACCATTCCCATTCTAAATATGGATAGTAGCCAGAATGGACTTGGTGAAGTATCTATTTGAGAAGCCCGCCCTAAGTGGAAGGTTATTGAGATGGTTGATCCTATTAGCTGAATTTGATTTGAAGTATATGGCAATAAAAACCATCAAAGGAAGCGTCGTATCAGACATTTGTGCCAAGAACCCCATAAAAGGAGAGAATGGTAGAGAGGATTTCCAAAATGAGGATATTTTGGACATCGAACTAGGGGCATGAAGGATGTATTTCGATGGAGCTATGAACCAATATGGAAATGGGATAGGAATACTTTTGATTACCCCCAATAGATCTCTCATACCTTTGGCAGTCAAGTTGAATTTCAAGGCAACCAACAACATGGAAGAAGTCTTAGAGATTTTTGACAGTTAGGGGTAAAAGAGGTGGAAGTCTTTGGAGATTTGACTTTGGTCAAAACCCAAGCACAAAAGTTGTGGAAGGTGAAATAAGAACACTTGAAACCTTATCAACAATATTTAGAGGAATTGTCCAAAACCTTTAACAATATTGAGTATACTATCATCCCTAGAGCTCAGAACCAGTTTGCAGATGCTTTGGCTACTCTGGTGTAAACACCGTATTTTGTACCTCTTACGACTTGGGCCCCCATTACCTAATGATGTTGGAATTAGAAAGCCCAAGGTTGGTTTAGGGCCTGATCAGATTGAAATTGACTTAAGGAAAGTATTTTGGGGACATATAACTCTTTTTATGAATCAAATAATCTATTTTTGAAAAATAAATACCACACATGCTCACGCATGCTTAAGCTCTGCATATGCGCACATATGTGCAAGCTTTGCATATGCACATGTGTATGCACACGCATGCTCAAGCTTTACGTACGCATACACGGGCATGCATATGTATGCTAGGGTTCCAGAAACTATAAAAGGTAAGTTTTTCTACGTTAAAACTGGGTTTTAGAATGAATCCCACATCGTCTAAAAGCTGTTCCAAACCCCCATTTTTCAACCATTAAAATTCATACATGATACCTTTTCAAAACACATGGAATGTATAACATTTGAAAAAGAAAATAAAAAGCCTGTTAGGTTGAAAACCCGAAATGGCGACTTGGGTAAAAGTTAAGGCAGAGAAACCCTGCTAGGTTGAAAACTTGAAAGGGAAATCTAGGGAAAAGATAGGGGCCAAAGACCATGGAATGGTGAAAATTCCCACAAGGACGTCATGGGAAAAAGTTACATAGCAAAGAAAAAAAGAAAAGAAAAATAAAGAAAAATAAAAATAAAGACAATAAGCAAAGAAAATAAAATGGTTGATTCTCTTATTGCTCAAATTAAAAGATATTCAATTGTTTCCATAAGGGACTTGGAACATCACAATCCTTTATTAAACTTAAAAGAAAAGACATGACAATCATTAAGAGCAGAAAAATAAAATTTGGGGCATATCAAGGTAGTTAGTAGGTCCCTTTTTCTTTTACTAGACTTCTTGTAAGCCTTCTCTTCCCCGTGAACCCACCTCATGTCAGTAGATAGCCAATCCTTGTAGGAAAGCGAATGTCCTTAGTAATCATCCTTCATGACCAAGTCTCATGGATTCTGCCCAAGACTCTCTCAATAAATGCCAAGGTATGGAAGGAACCATCATCACTAGGAGGTCCTTGACGGTCACCAAATTGCCTTGCAATACGGCATGTAGAGTGGTAAGAGCAACGACGAAGCCCAACCAAAGGAACATAGTTGTCCTTAAAGCCACAATTGACCATGTCTGTGATGCGCCACCATTCCACCACCCATTGGACACCTAAAAGGGAGAGACACTTTAGGAATTCAATGAACTCAATAGGATCCATCTCTCTATTATTGAGCTTGCGGTCACAATAATGCTTTGGTTGATATTGACTAGGAGAAATAGTGGGAGGATGAAGCAACTTAAGCCTCTCATATAGCCATATCTGAGGGAGAGAAAAAGAAAGTATGAGTGTTGAATGGAAAAAGGAGAGGGAAAAGAGAGAGAGAGAGAGAGAGAGAGAGAGAGAGAGAGAGAGAGAGAGAGAGAGAGAAAAAATAAATATATATGCAAAGACAATATAAGAAGCAACAATGGGTTGAAAACCGAAAGACAATCTATGCAAAAATTAAAGGAATACCTCTAGGTTAAGAACCTAGGCAAAAATTAGGGATTATACCTGGAAAAGAAGGGGACTCTCCATAAAGAATGTTGCTTCTCGTTATGAACTGCATCCAAGCCATTGAGAGTTTTGGCCAAGATAATGATAATTAGGCTTCCCCTCCCCAGATTGTTGACCACCAAAACAATTCCTAGGTCCATACAAGGTGTCTTATGCACCAAGAGGTGCCTCGCAAGGATGCAAAGACAAAAAGCATTAAGATAGTAAGAGCGCTTCACCCCGGCCAAAGGGACATCCTATTGAGAAAAATACTTGAAAACCATGTGAATAGATTGGCTGAGGGGAACGGTCAAAATCAAGCTAAGGAGCTTTGTGTTTTAAGGTATAATATTCTAGTTCCTTTTCTTTTTATTTTCTTTGATTTGATCTTCATTTCCTCATTTTTCTTGTTTGTTTATGTTATAATATGTCTAGATAGTTTAGGTTTTCTTTCTTTTATCATTTTGAGCATGCTAGGTTGCTAGATTTAAGGTTTCTGTTCTACTGTGTTCTTGTGTTTCTGTTCTACTTGAAGTATGCGTACACATATAACTAGGCTATGTATGCAAGCCCTATGTATGTGCACGCATACTCATGCCCAAAAACCCTAATCTAAACCTTTTTGCTTTTGTTTCTTTATTTTACTTATATAATATGTCTCTATCTTGTCATGTTTTATGCTTTTGAATCTCTACCTCCACGTTTTTTGCTTTGTTTGTTCTTTACATGTTAGATTAAGGTTTTTCTTCAATCTTGTTACTTTACCATGAACATGCATATAACATGATCATGCATTGATACATAGGTGTTGTGGTGTAGTGTGGTAAGTCATGCATTCACATAGACATGCATATGGTGTTACCTTGATGACGAGTGCAAACATGCTCGGTTTTATGATGCGTTCTTGATATTTAGATTCCTATATCATGTTGTTTGATTGCTGTCATGTCTATCTTTCTGCCTTGGATATGATATAATGCCATGTATGAAAATGTATGCTAGGGTTTGGGATATGATGAGATGCATTATAGATGTATGCTAGGGTTTGGGATGATATGATGTCATGTTATTTGCTAGATGTATGCTAGGGTTTGGGATGATATGATGTCATGTTATTTGCTAAATGTATGCTAGTGTGTGTGTGAGTCTAGAACGATAAATGTTGAATATGCATTTAATAAAATTAAGACGTAAGACACAATGAGTGGAACTAACCCACGAATCGGGTGGGGTTGGCTGCCTAACACCTTCCCATCCCAATAACTAAACTCCGGACGCGTTCTCTAGTAGCAGATCAGTCCTTCCATGAAAGTTGCTATATTTGTTGTTCCTAGACCAAATCTAGGTGGCGACTCATTTTCCTTCTCCTCCCCTGTCCACTTGTCTGAGGCATACTCCCCTCTTCCCCCCTCCCCCTCCCCCTCCCTGTTGCGCCCACACTTGTCAAGAAAAAAAATGGGTAAATCAAATGCTGTGTAGAGTTTAGAAATCATAACTAAGCTTGCCCCAAAGATGAGTTTATCCTACCAAACATGGACTTGCTAATAGATTCTACCACTGGACATGCTATGTGTTTTCTTTCATGGATGGGTATAGCGGTTATAACCAAATTTGGATGGCACTTAAGGATGTAGAGAAGACTACTTTTAGAATACCAATCAGAAACTTCTATTACACGGTGATGCCCTTTGGGCTAAAAAACACAAGTGCAACTTATTAACGCACTATGATTGCAATCTTCCACAACATGATGCATCGTGAAATGGAGGATTATGTGGATGACATTCTGGTGAAGTCGAGAAGGTGAGAGGATCATGTCAAGGTCTTGAGAAAAGTATTCAAGTGGTGCAGGCTCTTCAAGCTAAAAATGAATCCACTGAAGTGTGCTTTCCAAGTTTCTGCTAGGAAATTCTTAGGATTCCTGGTCCACAGCATAGGGATAGACGTTGACCCAGTAAAAACCGTAGCAATAGCAACCATTAGGCCACCGTCCACTGTCAAGGAGTTGAGGAGTTTTTAGGGCAAAGTTTCATATATCATAAGGTTCGTACTAGGCTTGGCGTCAATTACTTCAACCTTTGCGAAGTTATTGAAGAAAGGGCATAGATTTGAATGGGGTGGCAAGCAGCAGAAAGCTTTCCAAAAGCTACAGCAGATTATGATGAACTTGCCTACAATACAGGCACCAACCCGCAAGAAACCACTGTTACTTTATCTAGCGTCAAGCCCATCAGCTATTAGGGAGTTAGTAGCCCAGAAAGACGGAGGGGGCATCAAACAACTAGTGTATTATGTCAATCATGCTTTGAAAGATGCTAAAACACGCTATCCCCAAGTAGAAAGGGTGTGCTTAGCTATTGTTTACACATCACAAAGGCCTTGCCATTACTTCCTACCCTATGAACTGCACTTTATGACGAAGGCCCATGCTATCAAGGTACTTCTATGGCAACCCATTTTTTCTGGCAGAATATCACAATGGCTATTGTAGTTACCATAGTATGATTTGAAAGCAGGAACACCTAAAGCAGTGAAGAACTAGGCCATAGTAGATTTGTAGGCCCAATTCTCAGGAAAAGAAGAATTCCCGCTAGATGATCAAGTAATTGGAGAGGTGGCCACAATAGAAGTAGCAACAGAAGAATGGATCATGAGATTTAATGGTTCTTCTACAGCAAACTTAAGAGGCGCGAGAATGGTTCTCTATCATGGAGAAGGAGAAACCATAGCGCTGTCATTCAAGTTAGAATTTTCATGCTCAAATAATACCGTAGAAGGCATACTTAACGAGGCTAGCAGTGGCTCTCGAGATGGGAATCCAGCACTTGAAGGTTGTAGGTGACTCCAATTTGGTAGTCTGCTAGGCAAAAGAAAGCAATTCCTTGAGGGAGCCATCCCTGGCCCCTTACAAGATGTTAGCCCAAAGAATGGAAGAGAAATTTGTACATTTGGGATAGAGCATGCCCAACGAAGTGAGAACAAGTACGCAAACGCATTAGCCATGTTGGGGATGCAAATAACTATTGAAGGAAGTAGCACCACGGTAGAAATCAAGAAGAGAAAATAACTCATAATCGAAACACTCAAAGAAAAGTTTGCAAAAGAAAAGGAATGCGAGAAAGATTGGTGGACCCCCATCAAAGAAGCCCTATTGAGGGAAGGAACCATAGAAGGGTTTAAAAGCGTGAAGGATTATGTCCTTATAAAAGGGGAACTATATTGCAGAATGCTAGGAGGAATCCTGTGAAGGTGCATTGGGCATAGAGAGGCCCATAATAAATTATAAAAAGTACACAGCAAAACTTGCAGATTCTGTAGGGAGATCAGCTTGTACCGCAAACTACAGAAGGCACTTTTCAATTGGCCGAATATGAAGAAGGAAGTAGACCAAATTCAAAGTCAATGTGAAGCTTGCCAACTTGCCATAGGTTGGGAAGAAAGTTATGCCATATTCACTGAAGAAGACTAGAGAGGTCCTTTTATTGAGTACCTGACCGACAACACCTTACCGCAGAAACATGAAGGTAGATACAAGCTTAAGAGATTTACAACATGTTATTTCTTGCATGAAGGAATCCGATTAAAAAAAGGATGAGGGGGACCCACTACGGTGCCTAGGGCCAAGGGAAGTCAAGGAGATATTAAAGGAAGTACACTCAGGTGAATGTGGGGAACATCAAGGAAGGAAAAAGCTATACAGATGTATCTTGTAAATGGGATATTACTGGCCTAGTATGAAGAAAGATGTTGTAGTATTTGTGAAGAAGTGCCATAGGTGTCAGGTACAAGAAAATCTAATTCACACCCACTCCAAAAGTTTACAGAGTATGGTTACCTCGTGGCCATTCCACACTTGGGGGCTAGATTTAATAGGATTAGTCAATCCTCCCTCAAATGGAAACATTTGGATTTTGGTGGCCATAGAGTATTTTACTAAGTGGGTCGAAGCAATACTGCTTCGCAAAGCCACAAGAGGGATTGTTGCAAACTTCATCAAAGAAATCATACTTGCAAGATTCGGGAGACCCCACAAGATCATAAGTGATATTGATACATGCATCGTAAACAAAGAAGTTAGAAAGATGTTGGAATACTACCAAGTAAAGCAACATTGGTCTTCGCCATACTACCCATAAAAGAATGGGCAGTTGAATCAATAAACAAGCCTTTCATCAAGATCATTAGCAAGATGAGTCAAAAGTATAGTGGAGGATGTGTCACACCCCTGGCAGATGTGCTATGGGCTTACCATAGCTCACCCAAGTCTGCCACAAGATTCTATCCTTTTTCATTGGTATATGGATCAAAAGCTGTCAGTCCTGTAGAATTGATGATACCATCCCTAAGGGTCCTTTAGGCATGAAAGAAGGAAAACAAGAAAGATGCCTTCCTAGCAGAAAGGTGTGAGGACTTTGAGGGGTTAGATGAAAAGGGGGAAGAGGCCCAAGGGCACAGCCGTAGGTACAGACAAAGGATGATGGAAGCCTATGGGAAGGCCATGAAGGAAAGAGTATTTACAGAAGGACAAATGGTTGAGGACAGCAGAACACGTTAGAAGAGGACTAGCTGGCCCATCTAAATTTTCACCAAGATGGAAGGGACCCTTAGTCATAAGGGAAGCTAATGCATGTGGATATTATCGCCTAGCCAAAATGAATAGGGAAGATCTGATGCATCCCATCAATAGCAAATGGCTCAAATGTTACTATGCCTGACAAGTGTCAAGTAATTTTGCTGTTTCTTTTTCTCTTTTGTATTTCCTCTAAGTGATTACCCTTTGCAAGGGGTGTTGTGTTACAAGAAAGTAATTTAGTAGTTTGTAATGAAATCATTGTCATGAAAAAAAAAAGTAGAAATAAATGAAAATGGCAAACGTGGTATTCATAGAAATACGTGGTACTGTAAAGCATATCAAGTATTATAGCAAAAGTAGTAATAAGTTACATACCAAAAGCATAAGTCACACTAGACTTAGTAGAAATAGTCAAAGTATCAAGCAAAATAAGCATACTGTGAAAAAAAAGAAGAGAGAGAGAGAGAGAGAGAGAGAGAGAGAGCTATAGAATAACTGAGGTAGCCAAATACATAGTAGATAATCAGAGGCCGGTAATAAGGGGTTTGTCTTGGAAACGGTCAAGAGCAATCACACTGGAAAGTAGGCGCTCACGGCGAGCCTCAAACCTGCTATCCCCTTCTTCAAGCTCTCAATACGGGCATGAATAACATCAACCATAAGCTGAATCTTCCTCCTGAAGAAGAATCAACCAATCTCACGAAGATGCTCCAATAGAAATCTCACTTCAAAATCAACATGGATCAACTCTTGAATCGCTGCTCTCCATTGCACGATCTTCTTGATAGAAATTGTATCCACAAAGTTGTGCTAAATATCATTCATAACACATCCCAACAACTTGAGGAAATGCTCTCTAGCAGAATAGTCGAGGGGGAATTTCTACATAAAATCCTCATAGTCACGATGAATAGCCTGCGGATGCTCCAAGCAATCTTGAGGTACCTTGTATCCATGGAATCCACATAGGGAGGCCCAGTGCCCCAAAAGTCCACTAGATTGAGATCATTCCTCTCCACCTGCTCAAAGTGAGTGAAAAAGGAAGTTGCCTCAACAGGAGTGGGCGCTGTGGAAACATCTACAACCTTTGGCTCCTTAAGGGCTTTAATGACTGCATAATATGAAGACATGCAAGGTATGGAAGGGAACACATCAAAAATAAAATGCATATACAATAATAAAAAAAGAAGAAAAAGAAGAGGAGGTAAAGGAAGAGAGCTTATATCTATAGCCTCAATGTCAAGCACTTTATCAGAAGTGTCCTCAGAAAAAGAAATCCTTGTCTTCATGGCTAGCTCATCATCAGAATCCTCAAGGATCTCCTCGGATCCCTCATTAGGAGATAACTCCACATCATGCATCTAGGTAGCAGAAGAGAGAATAGAGGATGGAATGACTACTAGAGAAGGCCCACCTCTAACCACCTAAGGAAGGGTAGCAAACAGATCGTTGAGAGATATGATTGGCAGAGGGGTAGCGAAAGGAACCTCCTCGGTCTAACTACCCATAGGAGAATCACCTCCCTTTGGAGGAGTAGAAAACTTGGCAGAAGTAGGACCAGACTCCTCAAGGATTTTCTCTTCAACAAAATCAACCCCCTCAGTAAGATCCGGTTCTACTAGGGAAACTGAAGCCTTGGCAGAAACCTCCCCAGTAGGAGCAATAGTGGCAGAGGCCATGGCCTCTACAATAACATTAAAACCATCAAAGAACTCCTCCATGGAAGTGTTAGTAGCTACAAAAAACTCCTTTTTCTCAGGAACATTGCCCTCGCAAAAACTGCCACCATGTCAATAGTAGGCCTAATAGGAACCTCTTCACTCATGGGAATGGAGACGGAAATGGGCTCAACGTTAATATGAAAGTATCAAGATGAAGAAAAGAATGAATCGGTGAAAGAAAGCAAAAAACAAATGATGCAAGAAAAAAGAAAGTGGAATAGAAGAAAAAACTCACCCCGGCCTCGTCAAGTATAATAGGCTGTGTGGCAGAAGTGTCCTTCTTGTGCTTAGACTACCAAAGAAGGGAGGGATGCACATATATGGCCAGCTGCAGGCGAAAGCACCAATGAATAAAAAATAAATACAAAAGGGAAATTAGAGATAACATACTCTCCTCTCAAAAGCAACATATGAAACTAAGGGAGATGTCTTTCTCTTACTGCCAAGGTTCTACTAGATGGAGGGGCATTAGAAGGTTGCCTTAGCAAGGGAGGCCTAGATTTGGTTGCGACAGACCTCCTGGTGGAACGGGTCCTCACAGAAAAGGGAGAAGTGCTCTTGAGAACTATACTGCCAATAGGAAGAAGGTTTTCCCTATAAGGGACTATATAAAAATAAGTCTTAGAAGCCTCTATGGTAACACCCTTACCCTTCTTGGTAGACTTGGACTTGATAGACTTAGAGGTCGTGCCCTTCTTCCTAATGGAGGCAGGTTCACTACCCTCACTTTCTTTTACCAACCAAAGGGAAACTCACCTGCATACAAGAACCATTCTTGTTGCTCCTCCTACCACTCAAATATGGCAGACCTGTTTTGCTTCTTGGCATATGCAACCACAGACTTGGTAGGGAGAAGTAACCAAGGGTTTAGAGAGATCACAGCATGCAGACCTCGGGAGTAATGAGTGAGAAACCACAGCTACCCAAGAGATCCTCATTGAAGGAAGTCATAATGGCCTACCAATAGGCGTGCATAGTAGCAGTGCAAAGACCCACTTTCTAAGAACTGGGAATGGTAACCACAGTAAAAAGCTTGCTTTAATACTTAAAGGCGTGTGGACGCAAGAAGGGGCAAACTGAAGTAGTAGAGTCAAGAACCAATGTAAAATCATTGGGCACATCCTAGTAGAGCCAAAACTACCTCCCCATTCTGTGGGTAGAGTAATGCACATAACATACCCCCTCATCAGCCAAGTAAGGCAGCCACCCAACATTTATGGTAGCTAGATAAGTAATCCCTTTCTCATCATAAGCAACTAAGGGAGTAGTTCTGCCAGTGGTACCTATGAAAGGCCTCATCATCGAATCATCATAAGTGTAGCCAGTACCAAGATTCCTGCAAGCTCTTCATGAAAAGTACACTCCTTTGTCAAAAAAAAAAAACAAAAAACCCGCAATAGGATGACCAAAGGGTTTCAACCCAACTCAACGATGTGCTAAAGGAAACCCATAAATAAAACCCCCATAGAAATTAGTGATCACCTTGGGACAAGACTAATACCTGTCCTTAACATGGCGAATAGACTTACACTTAACCAACTGCCTAGAGCAACGCTACCAGAGAAAATGCTGCAAAATAGTGCTAAGAATGGAAGAAGTAACTATATGACAGGAACCCGCTTCCCACTCACCATTCTACAAGATATCCAACTAAACATACAAGTGGCCAAAGAACAAAGGGGCCAATGGCAGACTCACCCCAATAGAAATCTTTATAGCAAATTGAAAGTATACAGGCTTTACAGCATAATGAGGATGAGAGCCAAAAACAAACTTACACGACCAGAACATGATAAAGGCAGCACGGCGAGCAGTGGTAGAAGCCTTTAGAAAGGCCCCAATCCAGTTAGAAAGCTATGTGTTCCCACCACCAATTCCCTTCTTCAATTTCACTTCCACGGCTTCCTAATCAGCAAAAAGTTTGATATTCGAAGGATCAGGATCACCAAGAATAGGAAGCTACAATTGGTTTGCCACATCCTCTAATGTCACAATGAGTACACCACAGGAAAGAAAGAACGTATGGGTGGTGCTGCACCACCATCGGACCAAGTGTTGTAGACATCACAAAGAAACGATGATCTTCAAAACACCAGCCCGCTGGACTACCTCCATGAAAACCACATCAGAAAGCTCTCGGTAAACGCAATCCTTCCAACCCAATGATGTACCTGACCCAAACTTAAAGAGAATGGGGATGGGTAAGGTCTCTCCATGACGGATGGCAAGATCAGGTATAGAAGTTGCCAACGAAGCCCAAGATGTATCAATTTTCTACCGCTCCAAAGATAGCCAAACACGACTTGACGGAAAGGGTGAATAGTCGCCGGGTATCACCAGAAAGTGAGAATGGGTGTCATACCATAGGTCTATGAGAGGAGGGCACTCTCTATCAAGGTCACGGGCCGTTCTTTCCTCCTTGAGGCATTCTGATTCAGAAAGAGGTGTCTCTTCGCCTACCTCGCCCTCAACAAGTGGTGGATCAACGGTGGTTTCTTTCCCCTTATGATGGGAAGAACCTTCACTCTTTGCGGTGACATAAAGAGAAGGTGGGTGATGTCTGTGGGGTATAGAAGAAGAAATGTAGCAAAGAATGAAGAGAGAAATGAGAAGTTGAGAAAAGAAGGAAGTGTTGTAAAAAAGAATGAAAGGATAAGTAAAAAGACTTAGAAGGGAAGCAGCGGGACACTTCTCAAAAGGGGTAATGCATTAAATGAAGTGAAGGTGCTACTTTATAATAACTGATAAACATAGAAATTTGAAAATACGAGCCTGTTCACAGCGGAAAAGAGGCAAGATGGGCACCACCATTCAAAAAACCCACAAAAGAAATAGCAGAAGTATTCACATATGAATTGCAAAAACAATCAATATGCTCAGGGGGGCTGAATTTTGATACCTATTTTTGATAATATAAAATAAATAAAAAATAAATAAAAAAGGGCCCAACAATAGAAAGGCTTAATAGCAAGCAAAAATAAAGAAGAAAAGAATGGAAAAGCAAAATAGGAGCAAATGGGCCACAAAAGCCCAGAGAGGAAAGAAAGAAAGAAATAAAGCCCACTAGGCTAGCATGGCAAGAAATGGCAACAAGTAGGCCCACAAGCACAATGAGAGGTAAAAGAAAAGTAAGGTTAAAGCTAATGAGACATAAACTCCTGAGGAAGGAAGAAGGAAAGGGATAAAAGCCCTATGGGCTAGTCTGGTAGGATGTCATGCCAAGCAAACCCACTAGCCCAAGAAGGGACAAAAGGAGACAAAGCAAGCCCAAAAAGAAGGCCCACAATGTTCTCTCCATAAAGGATAAACACGGGTGTAGACACCTTATTTTGTATCCGGTTAATAAACTTTAGTCCTTGGTCCCAATGATGAGCTTGACATGTCTAAAAAAGCTAATTGAAGTCATTTTGATGTTTGGAAGTAATCACAACTCAAAAGTGCTCAAATCACTTTGAAAACGATGCTGAAAAATGACATTTACTCACTGTATAGACCATAAATTTCTGGGTTTTAATACTTCATTTTAAGGGCCCAAAACATAATATTTTGATGTGGGCTGGCCCATGGACCCTGAGAACGTCCAAAGATCATTTAAAAGTCTGAAAACCCAAATTTTAACTTATAAATACTCATCTTATGCCTCCAATTAAAGCCCTAGCTAGAGAGAGCCATTTTTAGCCTTCATCTTCTCTAAAACCCTAATTCTCTTTTCTAAAACACACACAGCACCTTTGCACTTTTTTACAAATTAAAAACCTTTCTTTAGTAAGTTCTAAGGTAGAAACTATTTTCCCAATTTGATTTCTCAAAACCCTTTTCAAAACTAATCTTATTTTTGAGTTGTGATTACCTATAAACTATTGAAATCTTCTTTTACCTTGATATCTCATTGAATCTTGTTATGTAGGCACTGAGGGGCCAGTTATATACCAATCAAGTTTGTATTCCATAGCAAGGTGAGTCTCTCCTCATGGCTTTTCCTTGATTTGGTTCTTTTATAATTTGTGTTTTTGTTGTTCTTAGTTAATTTATATGTCATTCATGCTTAGAAATACGTTTTGTTTTGTTTTGTTTGATCTTATTTTGTTTTTTCTCATCATGTTTTGATTGGAAAGTTGATATGATTTGATATATTGATGAATATGTTTTGATGTGTTAAGTGTTGCTCTTGTTTGTTGTTAGATCCAATGCATGTTTAGGAATAGATTTTGTTTTGTTTATCTTTGATATCTTTGTTGTTAGTTTAGGTTGTTTAGTTTTGTATTAGAAGCATGTTAGGTTTGGTTTGATTTGTTATTTTGTTGTTGGCTTTAAAATTGTGTTTCTAGGTGTGTATGCATACGCATACTTATGTGTGCGTACGCATACTCGTGCCATGGAAAATATTATCATTAAAACTTTTATTTAAATATCTAAAGCATGTTCTTCTTCGCTTCTTAAGTATAAGATCAAATCATCAATTGTATCCATTGACAAACAAATCACAAGAGATATCCAATTTTATAATCAAGAAATAATAAACTAAGCATTCAATTAATTAAGATAAATCCTAAATCATGAGAAAAACATGATTGAACTCATATCTAGAATCTCATCTTAGTCAATTGATATGAAGTAAGAACAATTTAAATCATTAAAGAACAACTATTATGGGAAAAATCAAATCACATAAATATTACTAATAATCCTTAACAAGGTTTCATCCTCAACCCTAATTATAAATTTAGCTACTCATGGTAATCGAAATAAAACACAAGAATAAAATACTAAACATTAAACTAGACAAATAAAATAGAGAAAGAAATAGTCACAATGCTATCATGGAGAAAAGTTACAGAGAAGCCACATGCGGCATTGCCTCTTACTCCAATTTTCTATTTTGCATCTCAGCCTAGCACTAGCCTCAGCCTCCTCTAAATTTTGCCCTAAAGAGCCTTTAAATAGGTCAAGAAATCCTATTACAAGTTGAATTCCCGTTTGGAGAAAATCCCAGATTTTTAGGCTTCACTTAACTGACGATTTTGGCCCATTTAATGTCTGAATTAGGACTTTTGGTAAACTACAAAGTTGTAGCCCTTTAAGTTAAATCTCCAGCCCAACTTGAATCATCTTAATTGGATGTCTGAGCCGATGTAATGCCAAAAATACTAACTGATGTGCAGGCTGGAATCCTAATCCGAATTGGACTTGGATTTGGTGTAAATTTCCATTGATTCCTTGCTCTAATTGGTCTTAAATTTAATTCGGTTGGTCTTCTTTAACTTCATCATGGCCCTTGTAAAAGTAAAGTCCATTAGCTTTCTTCTTTGCACAAATCCATTTATTTAATTTCATTCTCCTACAAAAGACAAATTCACGCAATAAAATTCAATTAAGTACAAAATTGATTATTCAGCATTATTCCAAAACCAAATATTAAATGCATGATTTAACTCAAAGTAAGTATAATAATGCTTTCTAACATTAAAATAAATATGCAAAATTAAGCTATTATCAATGCACATCACAATCTATTCACAATCAAAAACAAAAGTGATTAGTAAGCTTGAAACTTGAAGATCAAGGCCAGGAAATGCCTCAATCAGAAAAATATTGACTTGAGGATAATTTGTGAAAAAACTCCTTTTATTCACTATTTCTAGTGAATCTTGTGTTTTCCCTTAAGATTTTCTCTGTGTTTTGAAAGGGTACCATGTATGGCCTTTTATAGTTTGAAAATGGGGATTTGGAATGGCTCCCAGACGATGTGAGATTCATTCCAAAACACAAACTTTAATGTAGAAAACTTTTCTTTCATAGTTTCCTGAACCCTAACATGCGTATGCATGCCCATGTATGTATATGCATGCATGAAGCATGCGTACGCAGAGCTTGAGCATGCATACGCATACGTTTGTATGCGTACGCATGCCCTAGGGCTTTCATGGCAATAGCTTATTTTATTCACAAAAGAGTTATATTTTTCCTAAAACATTTTCCTTAAGTCAAATTCAATCTGATCAGACCCTAAATCAACCTTGGGTTTTAGAATTCCAACATCATAAGGGAATAAAGGCCGGAGTCGTAAAGGGTACAAAATGCGGTGTCTACAGTAGCGGGCTAAATAATTCATGGAATCTTGCAAGGAATGAATGGCTTTCATTATGCAACAACTTGATACATTTGCAAAAATAGTAACAAAATAGCCCATGACCTAGTTTAATAAGCCAAAAGATTAGGAGACAAAAATAGGTGAATTGGAATGCTCCCTCAGAGTCTAGTGAATCTATGTAGATTTTGTAGACTGGAAGGGATCTAGTGAAGTTTCATTCTCTTTTCTTTCCTTTAGCTTTGCTGTTTGTGGTCTGTTTTGGTGCTCTGTCCTAAAGTTTCCTTAGATTTTCTGTTTTGTACAAGGTTGACTTTGTTTGAATGAAAATTCAATTTTATCTAAAAATAATAATAATAACTATTTTTTTTTCCCCTTTACCCATCCCATGACAACACTATTAGCAATACAATAACACCATGATTTAGCAACACAGCAACACCAAAATGAAGCACCACCACCACCAATCACAACCAAGCACCACCAATCCACAAACCCAAGCCACTTGCACAACCCATCTCTAGCAAGCACCAAAATCAGACCCACCAATCAAAAATCAAACACCGCCAAAGCAAAAACCACCACTAGCCAAAGCCACCTCCAAGCAAAGCCCACCCAATCACCGACAAAATGACGAAACCCACCTTCAAGCACCAAACCTACTTGCACCATCAAACCCAAAATCATCGACAACTATTGAAACCCATCCACCACCATCAATGAACAAATCATATCAAACTTAAGCTACCACAAACCACCATGGTGCTCGATCTGTGCATGAGAGAGATGAGACAAAAGGAAATAGAACAAAATTCACAAAACCCAGCAACCACTTCCCAACAACCAAGCCACCACATAGACAAAACCCAACCACCATCGCCAACCACCGATTAATGTTGATCGGTTCATGAGAGAGAGAGAAGATAAAAGAGAAAAGAAAGAAGTCATGGAGAGAGAGAGAGAGAGAGAAAAGAATAAAACGAAGATTTTATTAGTAGTAGCGAGAATAGTGTCTCGCTAGATGTAGCGAGGTCCACTTGAAAATTAAATTGTATTGGTATTTTGTTAAGACTGATGTGTGAGTTTTTTGAGGATTTTTAGCTACATTTTTAACCTTAGATTAGTTTGTTGAGACTAATGCTAATGTTCTTACAGAATCAAATTAGCGAATAAGATACCCTCAAAATAGAAAATTAGAAATTTCACAAAACTTTAATTCACCTTTAGTACCCTTTTCAAGTAATGTTTCACAATGCAAGGGGTTCAAGTAATACTATAGTCTTCTTCTCAAAAAAGAAATTAATACTATAGGAATTAATCATTATTAAAAGGGTAAATTACGTATTTGGTCTCTATCCATTATATTATATTTTAATTTGGTTCCCAACCTTTCAATTGTGTCAATTTGGTCCCTAACTTTTTATACCATATCAATTTAGTCCCTTCTGTTATTTCTTGGATGAAAATTGCTAACATGGCAAACGGCCAAAATAAAAATCTAGTTTATTGTCACATTAGCATAAACTAATTTTTTATTTTGGATGTTAGCCACGTTAGCAATTTCCATCCAAAAGATAACAATAGAGACTAAATTGACACAATACCGAAAAGTTAGGGACCATATTGACACAATTGAGAGATTAGAGACTAAATTAAAATATGGTATAAATGATAGAAACCATTAGGGGCTTACAGTGGGTGTCTACTTCTCACATAAGGCAAAGTGGAAATAAGGTGGCTCATGTGTTAGTGCAACATGCTTGAATTATTGTTAAAGATTTGTATTGGATAGAGGATTCCCCTCCTCCAGTTATGGAACAATTGTATCAAGATGCTTGCCATTTATAAATGAATGAATGACGTTCTCCTTTTCAAAAAAAAAATAAAAAAATATTAGTAAGTAATGTTTCACATTGCAAGAAATTTAGCAACTCAACCACAATCCATTATACAACAACAACCGATCATAATGAACTTTACGTTTTTTTACTCCAACTAAAATTTAAGGTGCAAAATAAACAAAATCTCATGTTTGAGAAATCTACAAATAAAAAGTTTTTCATGGAAAAAAAGAAATTAAAATTACGAAGAAGAAAAAGAAAGAAAAAAAAATGGAAGGAATCTTGCCTACCCATGTGGGACCCCAAAAATACTGCCTGTGCTGTTATCTCAACCCTTCTAACTTCCTTCCCTTTTGTGATCCAGCAATAAATCCAGAAATGGCAAATTTGTAAATCCAAAATAGTCTCAAAGGCAATTCCGTAATTTTGCCCAAAACCTACACCCATAACCGTCATTTGGAGGATCCATATCAAATAGTCCAAACTCCGAAGCCGTCGGCATTTCCATAATACCGGCACAAAACCATGCGCCAAGTTGAATTTGGCGCAAGCATCACTTATTATGCCAATTTCAAAATATATATTTTTTTTTAATCTAAAATATCATTTTCTCTCTTAAAATTTGCATGAATTTTTTTCATCATTTTAAAAGTTTTATTTTCATCCCTTTTAGGATAAATTTTAGTCATTTTTTTAAAATTTTAAAAATGGTCATTAAACTATTAAGAATCTTATGCCTTTTCCTTAAATTTTTAATCCCTAATTTATTTATTTATTTTTTTAAATCCTATTTTTACTCTTGAGCTAAAAAAAAATTAAAAATTTTAAGATGAAAAATAAATCTAGAATAAATATAAAAATGGAAGATGTTTGAGATTTGGCAAATCTCATAATATTATTGATGGTGATCAACAACAAGTAACTTCATCCATAATGGTCGTCCAAGACCAGTAACGTCCAAGATAGTCTTCAAAAAAAAAAAAAAAAAAAAAAAAAGAAGAAGAAAGGAATATGCACCACAAACATAAAATAAGGATGTCCAAGCATGTCACCAGTCGTCCAAAGAGGATCTAGTCGTCCAAAGAGAACATGGTCGTTCATAAGATGAGAAGGTATGGATGACCAATAAATACTTAGTAAATTTATGAACATTTTCCACAATCTCGAATGATTATACCACTAACCCTCATCTCGGAACGTGAGGTGAATTCCCCGAAATTCGCTTCATTCTCCCCACCAAGTCCACACATCTCTTATGATATTAGTGGAACCTAACAACTAGACCCACTCCAAACTCTCTATAAAAGGGACCAAGCCTCATCCACCACACTTGAGTTTTAGAAAGAAAACTAACATAACTGTCGGAGCGTCATTGGCTGGTTCACCCCAATCACCTTCAATCTTCCTTTGTTTTCAGGTCATCCCACCATTGAAGCCGAGAGTATTCATCCTACTCATTTTCGAGTGTCATCAGTTAGCACCATCTGTAGGAGAAAGTTCTATGTGTTAACCACTTTGCTTTCTAAGATAAAAGGCTACATGGTCCAAACTAGGTTGATGGCCACAAGCCCAGAGCACTAGGAAAGTGGAAATGCCTCCAGTCATCCAAACCATGCACCAGCACCGCTACCAACATCCGTCCAACAACAATTGTAGTCCATGGCAGTTGCAATGGCAAACTTGACACAACAAAACTAGGAGTTAACTAGGGAAGTCAATAGAAAAAAACAATGTCAACATCGACGCGTCGAGGAACTTAGGCAGAACTCAGAGAATGGAGGGGCGAAGAACAATGCTAATGGAGGAGATCAATCCAGAAGCACCATCACTCGAAGGGTGCCACTTTTAGAGAAAGAGATAGACTAGACGAAGAAAGCCATGGAGGAGATGAAGGACTCCATGAGGGGGGACGAATCATGTGGATGATCTCATCCACAAAATTGACTCTCCCTTCATTACATCCATCATGAGTCATCCTTTACACTCAAAGTTCAAAATGCCTACCTTGGACTCGTATGATGGAAAGCGAGAGATCCTTATGATCACATTACCACATTCATGACAACAATGCACCTCCAAGGTGTTCCAGACGAGATCATGTGCAAAGCCTTCTCTACAACGCTAAAAGGTCCAGCCAGGGTATGGTTTGGCAAACAACCACCAAACATTATAACTTCGTTTCAAGAGTTAAGCTAATTGTTCGTCAACAACACTGTTGGAGGCTAAAGGCATAAGTGCTCCTCATCTAGCCTGCTAAACATAGAGCAAGCAAAGAACGAGAGTCTTCGAACTTTCATCAGTTGTTTTAATAGGGAAGCCACTGGTAGACGAGATGGATAAAAAATTCTTTTGGTAGCCTTTTACAATGGAGTTACCTCCGACTTGTTCATTCAAAAACTGTATAACCAAGAGCCACAAACAATGGCTGAGCTGATACGTTCAGCCCAAAGTTTGATGAATGCTGAGGATGCAAATATTGCCAAGAAGAAGAAGAACGCTGAACAAATGGAGGCTGGATGCATGCATCATCCAAAACAGGACCCTCTTCCAAAAAAGGCCAAGATAAGCGAAAAAAGTGATGGAGATGGAAAAAAGGTAAGATCGTCCTTAAGAAGATACTCCAATTACCCGCCTTTAAATGCTTCACTTGACCAAGTGTTGATGCACACCAAGGACGATCCATCCTTGAAATGGCTAGAAAAGCTTAAGAAGGATCCTAGTAAGTGGAATCAAAGCAAGTATTGTCGTTTCCACTAAGACCAAGGGCACGACACTGATGAGTGTTATGATCTAAAGCAGCAAATTGAAGTTGATAGGTCAAGAATGTATTGACCCCCTATGATGAATTAATTGATTAATTAGCCAAGTTTATTAATTAATCAAATTAACATGCAAGATGCGTGGTAGCACAAACAAATCACCAATTAAACTAAGTATACAGCGGAAAAAAAAATTGACACAATGATTTGTTTACAAATGGGGAAAACCTACATGGCAAAAACCCCACTAGTTGATTTTAAGGTCACCACTCCTGAGAATCCACTATTATCAAAACAAGCGGTTACAAGTAAAAGAATCACAGTACCTTATACCAACCTACAGTTGAACCCTTACCCTAATACCCAATTGGACTTGTTTTGTAGTGACAATCTCTCCTTTTCAATGCACAGCTCTCAGCACGTGACTAACCAATAAACGTGCAGATCCCAGTATGCGACTTAATCACCAACTTGAGAAAGATGTTGGCTGCAAAGTTCTTCAGTTCATCATACGATGAAGATCACGAAGTTGCTTAGTCACAAAACCCTATAGTATACAAACACAATGAATTCTTCAAGAGAAAGCTGAACTAGGGCAAACTAGGCTTCCGATTACACTTTTCTTCATACTTGTGGAATTGTGCTCTTGTGCAACTTGTGTCACCTTTGACGGCCCTCAAAATAATCCTTATATATGTTTAGGGTTGTGAGAAAAGAAAACTTAAACATATACCCATGGATTGGATGAAAATAGCTCCAAAAAACTAAGTTTCATAAACCTTGATAAATAGCCACCTATTGAGCTAGCTATCGAGCCATGGGCTTCAGCAGTTTTTAAACCTCGATAGATGCTAGCTGTCGAGCTTTAAAATTCGGCACTTCATTACTTGATTCTTGGACAGACTTGCATGGTTTTAACACTTGAACTTGAAACCTTGTTTCTTGAAGCATTAAACACATCCTAGATCTACTCAATTACAAGTAAAGTGCATTTTGTCAAAGGATTATGATAGGCCAAAAACGAATTAACCCTTTATGATAAATTAATTGATTAATTAGTCAAGTTTATTAATTAATCAAATTAACATGCAAAGCGCGTGGTAGTACAAACAAATTTCCAATTAAACTAAGTAAGCAGTGGAAAATAAATTGACACGGTGATTTGTTTACGAATGGGGAAAACCAACACGGCAAAAACCCCACTGGGTGATTTTAAGGTCACCACTCCCAAGAATCCACTATTATCAAAACAAGCAATTATAAGTAAAGGAATCTCAGTACCTTATACCAACCTACAGTTGAACCCTTACCCCAATACCCAATTAGACTTGTTCTGTAGTGACAATCTCTCCTTGTAATGCACGGCTCCCAGTACGTGACTAACCAATTACGTGGATCCCAGTACGTGACTTAAATCACCAACTAGAGAAGGTTATTGGCTACAAAGTTCTTCAGTTCATCACACGATGAAGATCAAGAAGCTCCTTCGTTACAAAACCCTACAGTGCACAAACACAGCAACTTCTTCACAAGAAAGATGAACTAGGGAAAATTCTGTCTTCGGTCACAATTTGCTTGAACAAACTTTTGCTCAACACTTGTTTATCTTGTTCCACCTTTGACAGCCCTTAAAATAATCCTTTTATATGTCTAGGGTTGTGAGAAAAGAAATCCCAAAAACATAATCTCAGATTGGATGAAAAACAGTCTTGAAAAACTGAACTTCATAGACCTCGACAGATGCCTATCTGTCGAGCTGCTGTCGAGCCACGGGCTAGAACAGCTCTTCAAGTCTCGATAGATGGCTAGTTGTTGAGCTTTAATGAACAGCACTTTTCACACTTGAATCTTGGACAGATTTGCATGGCTTTAACACTTGAACTTGAAATAATGTTTCTTGAAGTATTAAACACATCCTAGATCTACCCAAATACAAGTAAAGTGCATTTTGTCAAAAGATTAGCCAATTACATAAAATAGTGACATATGTTCCTAACAAGTGAATTACACATGTCCTAACAGATTAGCCAATTATATAAAATGTTGACATATGTTCCTTACATTGAATCACATATGTCCTAACAATCTCCCCCTTTGGCAATCCGTGACAAAACCACAACAAACAAATGAGATATGAGAGAAGTCATAAATCACTCAACTCATATTCACTTGTTGAATACAATAACATCTATCCTAACACAAACTTTTGAAAAACTTTGCAAGAAAAGAGTTTATGGCAAGTAGACTTTGACAACCTGTTTTTCTAAAATACTTTAAACAAAACCCATAACGACATCTTAGTGTGAAACAGAAATAATAGATTGCATGCACTAAATAAGTAACATGTGTATAAAAACGAAAAAGAAACAATACTTGGAGAGATAGGTGAAAGAATTGTAATAACAACCTCAAATATATATATATATATATATATCAACAAGTACAAGGTTTGCTATCACAATATGATCACGAGATCCAAGGTACATGAACAATGTATCTAAAATAGAGAGAAAAGAAAAAGATATATAAAATCCTTACTACATCTCTCAATATAAACACTCTCCCTATCTCCTAAACTAACCCTCCCCCTATGAGTATGACTACTCTCATCTCAAAACTACTCCCCCTTTTTGTCACGAGTGACAAAGGGCAAGTAAATTAAGAAGACATCTCATCATCACTAGGCGAGCCACCATCATCATCCTCAGCATCATCAGCATTGCCGAAGCCATCACTCTCATCCTTAGATGCCTCGAGAGAGGAAGCCACTGTGTAACCACCAATCACAGCCTGTCGTCACATAATATGACCGACACGGGTGTTCATCTGACATAACTCATCACTGAGAGTGTCAAGGCAAGCATCCATGCGCACAAGCTATGCCATAATGGCCTCAAGTGTCACTCCACTTGCTGAAGAAAAAGGAGCAGAGGTGGATGGAGCGGTAGAAGCCGGAGGAGCTACTGTCTCTGTCCGAGGTTACCTCGAGTGAAGCTATGCAAGACTCCACTTAACGGTAGTGACGTCAATGGCACATATATATGAGAAGTGGGGAGACTCGGGATAGGAGACAGGAAAGTGGCGAAGGAGTCTCGTGATAGTAGGAGGAAAAATGAGTTTATCACAAGTCGCCGTGTCCTTATAAACATCTATAAAGGAGAGTATAAAGTGTGAGGGGAAGTCAATAGAGAGATCCTCAATGAGGGATAATAAAAAGCGAGCACGAGGCTCTGTGGTAGTGTTATAGTGAGACAATGGATGAAGAATAAATGTCATCACCATATTAAGGATTCTCGAACCTTTAGCAAAGGCTGAGCATGAGGTGTTTTGACGGTCACCCCATGAAGAAGGTGTCTCACAAAATAGAGACGAGAGTTCGTCTTTGGACACTATCCTCAGATGCTGACAACCAAGGTAGTCAGGATGCGTTACCCTAGGGACGTGTAGTACCTCGGATACAATATCCAGAGTAACTACCATACGTATACCTTGAATGCAAGTAGAAAACTGAGGTATAGAGTAATCAAATCCGTGCATATTGGAGTAGAACTTTTGTATGATCACGGAAGGGCGCGTGACCGAGACCAGATGTGAGAAGTTCTCCGAGAAGTCCAATTTGGCCTTCTCATCACGGAATCAGACGTGACAAGGAGTGGGGTCAGATGGAGAAGAAGAAGAAGATGCCCCGGAACGAAGAGGGTTCTAGGACGGAATAGATTTATGTTTAGGTGCCATGACGCAACTAACGTAAAAGGGAGAGAAAGAGAGAAAGAGAGGGAGACAATCAGAAAAGTACCAAAACAACAAATATATCAAAATATATAGAATTGAAGGTACGTATGCATGAGAATGCATGAACATGTGACATGCAAATATAAATTCATCATGGGCTCAGCCCAATCCAAACCTACCAGCACACAAAATAGCAATAAAGTAAACACACATCTAAAATGCATGAAACATTGTTATAATGCACATGTAATGCAATGCATGAAGTTTAAAGATCATTTTAACAAAAACCTATGCCAAAATTTTAACAAAAACTCAAAAGTTTTGAAAAATCTCAAACAATTTCAAAAACCCCAAAAGTTAGGTCAAAGATCATGAAAATGCATGATAAAGGTGAAGAAAGTTTCATACCAGATGTGGAACAGAGATCTTGAGACCAAAAATGAAGTGAGGAAGTTGAACAGCTTGAGTTTTGGGTGATTGAGAGAAGGAGAGAAGTCTGTCTATCGAGAGAGATCAAGAAGAAATGAGACAAAAATCGCGAGAATCCTATTTATAGGAAACTCATAAACCTTGATCAATCGAGAGCTATCAAGAAGCTATCGAGGTTTAAAACGAGCCTTTTTGCTATTGAAGAGCTAACGAGGAGCTATCGAGGATCAAAAGAAAGGTTTTCTCAACAAAGAAGCTCAATGGATCGAGGTAGCTATCGAGGAGATAGAAATTTTCTCGATTAATCAAACTAGCTATCGAGAGCTATTGAGAATGCGATAAAAAGAGGTTGAAGGGTCTCAATAGATAGCTTATCTGTCGAGAGCTATCGAGATTGCTTAAAAACGGTTTTTCAAGGGAGAGAAAAACACAGATATGAATGAATCGAGCATGCTGTTCAATCAAAGACCCAAACAACATTTTAAGCTCTCAAAAACATCTTTCAACACACAAAAAAAAAAAAAAATGTTAAGCACAAAGATCCCAAAACACACACACACACACACACACACACACACACACACACATTAAACAAGTCTAACCAATTTTATATTTTAAAAACAAGTTAAGACAGTTTTGAAAGTTCAAAAACGTGTACAAAACACCTTTGAACGTTTAGACCCCCAATAAAAACAACTTAACCAATTCAAGCAATATGTCAAACAACTAGTGTGCGGAAACTTAACACATGCTATAAAATGAAATTGGTTATAAACTATCTAAGCCATAACAAAATAAAGTCCACAGCAGATAAATAAAAGGCAAAAATAGAGAGGAAGGAAGATGCAAACACAAAGACAACACGCAATGTGTTATCGAAGAGGAAACCGAAGTCCTCGGCGAAAAACCTCTCCGCCGCCCTCCAAGCGGTAATCAATCCACTAGAAAATACAGTTGGGATACAAGGACAGCAATAGACCCTCCAAGCCTAATCTACCCAGTGCACCTAAGCCCTCCAAGCTTCTTGCTCCAACGAGGTTGCGCCAAACCTTTTTCTTTTCTAGCTTCCCGGATTCCGCTACTAGACCGTAGCATCAACCAATGAAGATTGGCTCCTTCCTAACTGCTTCCCAGAAATCCAAACAACTGTCTCATAGAGATGATAATGGTGAGAACCAGGTTTGGTATAATGCCTCTCAAGGATTTGACAATAGAGAGGAAGAGAGTTGAGGAATTTGAAGAGACTCTAAGGTAGAGATTGTGGGTGAAGCAATCTGGTTTTTCTTTAGGGTTTCTCTCTCAAAATTCTCTCTGGAAGCTCCCTTTCAATCGTGGGTTAAAAGGGTATTTATACTGGAGTGGGAGAGGAATGTGAAACGTCAGGTTTTACAAAACAGGGGTGGCTCGCGGCTTGACCTCGCGGCTTGACCAAGTCGCGAGATCCAGTCGCGAGTTAACCGTATGGTCAGTTGTCCTGTTTTGTCCTGTAGTGCTCCAGCTAGCATGACTGTTCATCTTCCAGCATGCTTGGCACGTGTGCTGCTTCTGGCGGCTTGCAGCCGCGAGTCCACCCGCGAGTCCCAGCCGCGAGTCTCTGTTTTCTTGCACACTCTTGAGCAAACTTCACTCTATCTCACTCACTACCCTTACAACAAACCCACCTAAATACAGGGTTACTAAATGCTGAATTACAAGCAAATTTGGCACGAAATAAAGCCAATTAGATGGTTGAATAAATTCAACCTTACAAGTTTAGTGAGCATACATTAACACAAGTATTCCTTGTGATAGTCAAATCACATTGTACCTGCACATGTATCAAAAGTAGCAAAAAATATTGCATGTTGTGTGTGAAAAACATTGCAAGATTGCATAAGTGTCTATTTGTTATGACGATTTGAGATATGAGAAAATCACTTTAACTCACACACAATCATAACTGTTTGATGGGGACTATCACTTTCGAGGTACATCCTATAACTCTCACATCTTCTAAAATACACGCTTGCAATCATATATAAAGCATTTTGATCCTTTTTCTCTTATTTTTTCTTTACATATTTTTCTTTTTAAACAAATCATACATGGGCATATAAGAGAAAGAAAAGAAATACCCTATTATGTTAAGTTTTTGACATTGCATTTTTCCTATGCCGAAGCATACAGATGTCATTTCATGATTGGCAGGCAACAGTGGTGAGATGGTTATTTATGCCTTTCTCTTAGAATTTTCTAGTCATTCCCATCAAAAAGAGTGATACGAGTGTTAAGTACAAGAGATCACTTAATCTTACTCATCACACACACAAGCCACAAAGCTCACTTGCTTAGTTGTGCATAGAGATGCTCATCTAAGCAAAAAAAGATACAAAGTTTAGAAAACTTTGTTTCAATGGCCATCCAAGGTACACAAGTATCAATGTACACAAACACACACTGTTTTTGTATTTTTCTGATTTTTCAATTTTTTTTATATGAAAAACAAAATAAAACAAAACTAAAAAGTAACCAAACAAAAACAAGCTAAACAAGACAAATCAATGCATAAAACTAGACTGACTCAAAATAATAAAGCAAAACACACAAGTAATGCAAAACAAAAACACGAGGGGGAGAGAGAGAATAAGTGACAGAATCACTTGGAGCCCTTTTCCTTCCACACCTTGGAAGAACCCTTCCATTTAGCAAACTCTTGATTCGGCGGTAAGGGGGAAGAGTTAAAACCATTCAAGTTCGAAAGGAACATATGGGCTTTGAGAAGATCTCCAAGAGAAGCAAAAAAGGATGGAAACTGATTTTGGTCTCCCAATGCGATCATGTTGTTGCTCTTTTGAGTGGCTAACCACTTGTAGCAATTAAGTCAAATATGTCTAGTTGCACCGTAGTGATGACAGAAATGCTACTTTTTCTGCTTAGGTTTTTGATAGTTTCCCTTCTTAGCCCTAAGGTTCTTAATCTCTTTCTTACCAAGCTCAGGGGGTGCTTCTAAGATAGATTTACTCTTGTCTACATTCTCACTAGCTAATTCATTCTTAACATCATTGTTCTCAGTTTCAACATTATTAGCAAGAGGAAAAAAAAAATAGTAGTACTAGTAGAAGCAATACTAGGAGAAGAGAAATCATACCCTAAACCGGTTCAATCAGAATCCAATTTCTAAAGACTGAGCATCTCATCGAGCTTAGCGCTTGAAGTCCTTTCCAGTTGAGCTCTGACTTGGAACAGTTTTACCTCAAGCTTCTTGGTCTTCTCAGCCAAGAAATTATTCTTAAACCTCAGTGCTCCAATAATATGATTGGCTTCATCAAACTTTGTGGAGATTTCTTCTCACTCAATCACTAAGCCTCTTAATGGCTAACTTATACAACTTCTCATGCTTTTCAGAGACCTTGTATAACTTTGCATAGGCTATGTGGATGTCATCTTGTTCATCCATCTTCTTAAACTTAGACTCCACCAATTCCTCTTCTTCATCCACATCTTCAGCAATCCCCTCAGTAGGATTTATAGTGGCAATGAAGGCATTTAGGATTCCATCATTCTTATTATCGGAGTCATCCTCAGGATCAGTGTCGCTCAAGGTAACAACAAGTGCCTTGCTTTTTCTGATGGTCTTGAGAAAAGTAGGGCACTCTTGTTCTATATAACCAAAACCTTGACACCCAAAGCACTTTGGTCCTGAAGGAACAGTGTACTGACCACCATCCCTAGCGTCCTTCTTCCTTTTGTCTTGAGTCTTGAATTGCGAAGAACTGGATTACTTTCGGTCCTTGTCAAATCCTTTTGCGTTGGCATTCTTCATAAACTTCTTGAACTGCCTCATGATATAAGATTTCATCTTAGAATCTTCGTTTTCTGAAGACTCATCTGTGTCATTGCTCTTGGCTTTCAAAGCCATGCTCTTGCTCTTGCTCTTGCTCAATTTTCCGATCCTTCTCAAACCCAACTCATAGGTCTGCAGATTGCTAACCAACTCTGTCAAAGAAATTTTGTCAATATCCTTTGATTCCTTAATCGTAGTGATCTTGGCATGGAATCTCTCAAGTAGAGATCTGAGCACCTTTCTCACAATCTTGGGTTCAGGAATGGTTTCCCCAAGATTAAATGTTGAGTTTACTATGTCCTTGAGCTTGGCATAGAACTCATCAAATGACTCATCCTCCTCTATCTTGATCTCCTCAAAGCTTGTAGTGAGCCTCTAAAACTTTGAATTCTTGATAGCCTTGGTTCCTTCATAGGTTGTCTAGAGAATGGTCCATGCTTCCTTAGCAATTTCAGTGGAGGATGTCTTCTTGAATTCCTCATTTATGACTGCACTGAATAGAGCATTTAGTGCTCTGCTGTTGAAGTTTGCTGTTTTGATCTTAGCATCATCCCAGTCATCCGCCACTTCCGTAGGCTTAGTCCAACCTATCTCCACAACTTGCCACACTTTCTCATCTAAAGACTGTAAGAAAGCTTTCATGCGTACTTTCTAGTATGCATAGTTAATGCCATCAAATAAAGGAGGTATAATAAGAGACTGTCCTCTATCCATGACAAACAGGGGTCAGTGGATCACACAGCAAAGATTAACCCTAATCAGAGTGTGTCTGCTCTGATACCATTTGATAGGCCAAGAATGTATTGACCCCTTGTGATAAATTAATTGATTAGTTAGCCAGTTTTATTAATTAATCAAATTAACATCTAAGATGCGTGGTAGCACAAACAAATCACCAATTAAACTAAGTATGCAGCGGAAAATAAATTGACACGGTGATTTGTTTACAAAAGAGGAAAACCTACACGGCAAAAACCCCACTGGGTGATTTTAAGGTCACCACTCCTAAGAATCCACTATTATCAAAACAAGTGGTTATAAGTAAAGGAATCTCAGTGCCTTATACAAACCTACAGTTGAACCCTTATCCCAATACCCAATTGGACTTGTTCTGTAGTGACAATCTCTCCTTTTCAATGCACTGCTTCCAGGTTGTGACTAGCCAATAGATGTGCGGATCCCAGTACGTGACTTAATCACCAACTTGAGAAAGATGTTGGCTGCAAAGTTCTTCAGTTCATCATACGATGAAGATCACGAAGTTGCTTGGTCACAAAACCCTATGGTGTACAAACACAGCAGCTTCTCCAAGAGAAAGATGAACTAGGGCAAACTAAGCTTCCGATCACACTTTTCTCCACATTTGTGGAAATGTGCTCTTGTGCAACTTGTGTCACCTTTGACGGCCCTCAAAATAATCCTTATATATGTTTAGGGTTGTGAGAAAAGAAAACCTAAACATATACCCACGGATTGGATGAAAAATAGCTCTGAAAAACTGAGTTTCATAAACCTTGATAGATAGCCATCTATCGAGCTAGCTATCGAGCCATGGGCTTCAGCAGCTTTTAAACCTCGATAGATGCTAACTGTCAAGGTTTAAAATCTGGCACTTCATTACTTGATTCTTGGACAGACTTGCATGGCTTTAACACTTGAACTTGAAACCTTGTTTCTTGAAGCATTAAACACATCCTAGATCTACCCAATTACAAGTAAAGTGTGTTTTGTCAAAGGATTAGCTAATTACATAAAATGTTGACATATGTTCCTAACATTGAATCACATATGTCCTAACAGAAGTCTTTATCAAACAAGGGAAACTGAAGAACTTTATTGGAAGAGAGCACAAGGATGAAAGACTACCACTAAAAGGAAAAGTAGAAGAGCCAATCTATCCACCACTTGGAGAAATAAGTGTTATTATTGGGGGAACATCGGCTGCCAACTTGTCTAGATCCAAGAAGACCTACCTTCAAGTGGTTCAAAATGTTCAACGTATTGGTCGTCCACCAAGAGCACTAAAGACGAACGAACCAGCCATAACCTTCACTAATGAAGATGCAAGAAGGCTATATCATCATCATGACGATGCAATTGTCATCACTTTGACGATTGCAAACTACACAACAAGAAGAGTACTAGTGGATAACAGGAACTCAGTAGATATCCTTTATTACCCGGCCTTCCAATAGATGAAGATTGATAAAGAATTACTTCATCCAACAAATGTCCTCGTAACTAGATTTAGAGGGACGAAGGTTCTGCCAGTAGGAACTATCTCCCTACCAGTTATGGTTAGGTCTTATCCGCAGCAAATTACCAAGGAAATGAATTTCCTCATAGTTGACTGCTTGTTCTTATACAATGTCATCATAGGACAACTGACCTTGAATAGTTAGAGAGTTGCAACGTCCACTTATCATTTGATCGTTAAGTTCCCAACACAGTATGGCATATGAGAGGTCCAAGGCGATCAATTAGTATCCAGAGAATGTTATCTAGCCATGTTGTGTATGGACAAGCAATTGCCAATGATAAATATCAAGGAAAGAAGGACGGTCGCCAAGCCAATTGAGATATTGGAGGATATTCCTTTGGATGAATCCAACCCAGAGAAATTCACAAGGATAATAATGAGTATAGAGGAGAAGATGAAGCAAGACCTAGTCAATTCCTCAACAAGAGCAAGGATGTGTTTGCTTGGAGCCATGAAGACATGTATGGGATTAACCTAAGCATGATAACTCATCATTTAAATGTATCCCAATCCTACAAGCCTGTCCATCTGAAAAGGCCTAGAATGGGAAAATGCCATCAAAGAAGAAGTCCAAAAGTTAGTAATAGCAAAGTTCATCTAAGAAGTCTACTACCCAGATTGGCTAGCAAATGTAGTGATGGTTAAGAAGGCTAATGGCAAATAGAGGATGTGCATGGACTTCACAGATGGTATGCCCCAAAGATAATTATCCTCTTCCACGCATTGATTAGCTGGTGGACTCAATAGCAGGACACCAATTGCTAAGCTTCATGGATGCATTATTAGGTTACAACCAAATCAAGATGGATGAGACATACTAGGAGAAAACATCCTTTATTATAAGCCAAGGTTTATTTTGCTACAAAGTAATGTATTTTATTTTAAATAATGCAAGGGCTACCTATCAAAGGCTAGTTAATCAAATGTTTTGTCCATAAATTAGGTGGAATGTTGAAGTATATGTGGATGACATGCTAGTCAAAAGCACAAAAGAGACACTACACCTAGACGACCTCCAAGAAACTTTCGACATGCTTAGACAATACAACATGAAGCTAAACCCGAGCAAGTGTCCCTTCGGAGTTTCATTGAAAAAATTCCTTGGTTTCATGGTCTCATAGTGGGGAACTAAAGCAAACCTTGACAAGATCCAAGCAATACTAAGCATGGAGTCACCAAAGAATGTCAAAGAAGTGCAAAGCCTTACTGGACGAGTAGTAGCTCTCAACAGGTTTGTCTCAAAAACTACTGAGAAGTGTTTTAACATTCTTCAAAGTGTTAAGGAGAGCATTCGAATGGATAGACAAATGTCAACAAGCATTTGAAGACCTTAAGACGTATCTCACAACAACTCCCTTATGGAGCCCTTCCAAGCCAGGTGAAGAATTGTACCTCTATTTAGCAGTCTCTCCTTAGGCAGTAAGCTCAACCTTAGTCAAAAAAGAAGGAAAGGCATAGAGGCCCGTCAATTATACCAGCAAGGAATTAAGAGGAGTTGAAGGATGATATCCACCAATGGAGAAGTTAGCTTTTTCATTGGTAACAGCAACAAGGAAACTCAAACCCTACTTCCAAGCTCATGTCATCAACGTCTTGATAGATGACCCACTCAAGAAGCCCATGACCAAGTTAGAAGCAGCTGGACGACTGATCTAGTGGTATTTGAACTCAATGAGTTTGACGTAAGGTATCGACCAACAGAAGCAATAAAAGCCAAAGTATTTGCGGATTTCATTACGGAGTTCACTCCAGCTCATAACCAACAGATTGAAGACCTGGGGCAAAAGAATGGATCATCCATGAAGATGGTTCATCCACTCAACACACCGGAGGAGTCGAAGTAATCTTGCAGTTGCTTGAAGGGCATTATCTAAAGTATGTCATTCATCTACAGTTCTAGACAACCAACAATGAAGCTGAGTATAAAGCTCTTATTAAGGACTAGGATTTGGCTAAGGAATTGAGAGCCAAATCGGTGGTTGTCCAGGGAGATTCACAATTGATCATAGGCCAAGTGAATGGAACGTACGAAGCCAAAGAAGAACGAACAAAAAGATATTTAAGAAAATTCAAGCGTTGTATCAAAGGCCTCATAACAACAAAGTTCTATCAAATCCCAAGGGAAGAAAACATTGAGGCTAATAGCTTGGCTAGAGCAGTATATTCTGAGTATAAATGTCCCTGAGGTGCAATAGATAGACGAGGAAGCTAATTGGACTACACCAATTGTATCTTAAGAACGGACTCCTCCCTAAGGACAAAGAAGAAGCTCGGTAGCTAAGGGTTAGAGCAGCAAAATTTGTTCTGATGGATGAGGTATTGTATAAAAGAAGTTTTTCTCAACCCTACTTGAGATGCTTAACTCAAGACGAGTCACACTATGTCATGAGAGATGTACATGAAAGAGCATGTGCAAAAATACTCAAGAGCTAGGTCCCTCGTCCATAAAATAGTCCATGCAGGTTACTATTGGCCAACAATACAAGCAGACTACAAGGCTTACATCAAAGCATGTGACAAGTGTCAGCACTTCAACAACATACCTAGACGTATTAGGATTCCTAAGCAAAATGTCGGAAACTTTGTCTAGAAAAACATCATTTAACGTATTAGGATTCCTAGGGTGCTTGTTTCAAACAATGGATGACAGTTCGATAACACACCCTTTAGAGAATTTTGTGAGCAGCTTGGAATTAGGAATCACTACTCCTCACCCTCCCACCCGCAAGCAAATAGGTAGGAAGAAGTTGCAAACCGATCCTTGCTTAAGATAATCAAGACTTGGCTTGAGGGGGCAAAGGGGATATGGCCCGACGAGCTACCTATCGTCCTTTAGGCATACAGGACAATAGTGAGGACTCCTATAGGAGAAACTCCCTTCAAATTAGCATATAAGAATTATGTAGTGATACCTGCAAAGGTTGGAATAACCACCTTCAAAGTAACCCACTATCAGGACGAAGAGAATGAGAAGCAACTCCGTCTAATCCTTGATCTCATAAACAAGGTGAGGATGGATGTAGAACAGAAGGTAGCACGCAATAAGAATCTGATGACCAAGCCTAGGCAGTTCAACATTAAAGACCTCATCCTAAAAAGGGTGTCCTTGGCCACTAAGGACCCTGCTAATGGAAATTGGGAGCTAATTGGGAAGGACCATACAGAGTCATCAACTACAAAAGATAAGGATCGTACTACCTAGAAGCCCTAGATGGATGAAGGCTAGAGCATTCATGGAACATAGGGCACCTGAGGAAGTACTATCAGTGAAGACTTGTCAAGAAGGTCAGCATGGATGACCTTAACCCCTACAGACTGCTAGTTACTACTAGCAATCTATCTATGTTATCTTTTAGCACTTATAATTTCTAGCAGCATTTTATGTTTTCTAGTATTTGAATTCCCTAAAAAGCACTAGCTACTAGCATGTTCAATGTTCGTGGATGTTATTATGTTATGTACAAAGTTCTTAGCTTGTATATAAAGCAGTTTGGATTTTCTACTTAAGTGTTTTTAATCCTTTACAAAATCAAAGTCCACAAGAAAGGCTAAAAGCCATGGATGAGTAAAATCTCTAGATGCAGAGATGTATCGTCACAAGCCACCTATAGACAAGGTAAAGGCCAAATACCACATTGTGGAGCAAAATCTTAAGGTAACAGAGGGAAGGAATAAACACCTCCCACATATACTCACCGAGAGTTAATAGAGTAAAAGACGAGTAAAAATATGCAATAAAATAAACGATAATTATGGACATCCAATGTCCAAAATCCCTAAATGTACAATGTCCAAACCATGGACGAATATGTATGAATAGGAAAGGGAAAAATCCAAATCAAGGTAGTTGGAAATAAGCATCCAACTATGGACAAGCATATATATATATATATATGAATAAATTAACTTGTCCATGACAAGGGTGGACGACCAACGTCCAAAAACCCTTTAATGTTAAGCCAAAGAGGCAATTGTATAAAACTTACGTCCTTAACTATGGACGAAGTAAATTTACTTGAAGAAACTAAAAAATAGTCCAAAACAATAGACCACATTCAAAAAAAAATTTTGCAAAAATGATTTTAAAAAAGACTACTTGGATAAACCGGTGGAGGCATCGTCCTTAGGCTTATTAGAGGTAGTAGCATCATCATCTATATCAACATCCTGAGAGGTGTCTGGGAGTAAAGAACTCTCAACAGCAATATGAAGTCTTATGGAGTCAAAATCTACTCCGGGAAAAGTTTCACGTGCATCTTGATGGAAGTCTTCAAATCCAATAGCATAATTCTCGTCCAAGAGTTTTGTATATGCATCAGAAGCTTTGAACTCTTCATCCTTGGCCTTCTTCATAGATGAGGAAAGCTCGTCACTCTTCTTTTGAAGGTCACCCAAACAAGACTCCCTGTCGACCATATCAATTCTAAGCTCCTCAACTAAATTCTTCAACTCCTTCACCTCGAACTCCAAATGCTTTACCTTGTCCTCCAACTTCAACCTCTCCTAGCTCGCTTGCTTAACTCCCTCTCCATGGCAAGAACCTTCGTGTCTAGCCTAATCTTCTCTTTGTCTAAGTCTGTGGCTTGTTTAGACGCTGCCATAAACTTGGACATGATCTACAAAACAAAATGTTAAAATACGACCTGGCAATAAAATTAGCAAGTTGTTATAGACGAAGAAAAATACCTTATACAGATCATCGACAGTGGAACGCTCAAACTCCTTGACAGACATGTCATAGCAAGCCATGACCCCATCTTCCTTCACCAACGTCTTGAACCTGTTCCAAGCTAAGCTCTCACTCTTTAGAAAGGTGTGAAAGGCAATAGCTATTAGGATTAGTGCCCTTAAATCCTATTGTATGGTGCTATGTATGATATTAAGTATGACTTAATATTGTAATTGATAAAGTTGTTTTATTATTATCTAAAATAATGGTAATATGAATATTCGGACATTATCATGTAGTCCATGAGATGCATAGTATGTGATTTATGTGAAAAGTCACAGAAGATATAAATCACAAGTTCTTTGTAAACTCAGAATTATAGTTCGTAATCGGTGATGAAATTGGGCATTTCATCTGCGAAGACTATAACATATTAACTAAGATGATTTGTCTTAATCATGGAAGTGGTGACTTCTAGTTGATATGTTGATATGTTTTAAGAGTTAAGACATATTGAACTAGACCGCTGTGAGATTTATTATTCTCCTAACTACTGTCAAATGAATAATAAATCTCACGACTTCTATTTGCATGAACTCTTAATCCTAAGAGAATAATGGACCTAATCATGAGGTGTAGGTTGCTTTGATATATTAGGAGTGAGATCTAAAGTAACGGTCAAAACCTCAGTATGTTGGGCAGCCACATTTAGTGTTGATGGAACATATATTCTCAAGATGCAATTCATAGTCTCTTAACGAAGATATAAAATATTCCCTTGAGATAAGTTTAATGGGTACGGTTATTCAGAGTGTTAGGCCTAACCACTTTAGTAAGAAATTACTAAAGTACATATTTATGGAATTGGATTTCATAAATATATGATGAATAACTTAAAATGATTATACTAGGTACTCAAGGATTAAGATGTAGTAATCTACAAAGTGGTAGTCTTCATTTATGACTTTGTATTACTATGAATATTTTATGAAAGGGTTGCATGTACAATAAAGTCTTGGGATATAATTTATTAATAAGGCCTAGAGTGCAATTATATTTATATAGTGGTATTAAATATAATTAATGGTAACTTTAGACTTGTCAAGAGTTGACAGAAAAGCCCAAGGCCCATTGGAGCTAGTGTCTTATTTCTTCCCTTTTGGTCCCACTCCAAGCCACATACTAAAGCCCAATTGGAAAGGCCCAATTGGAAAGGCCCAAAAGGTCAGCCTAATTAGATAATCAGTTGTAAGAGGAGAAACATACAGATTTTTTGGAAAGAACATGAAATGATGTGTGTGAGTGTTGGACACTCTCTCATTCTCCTTTTAACAAACTCATAGAAACTGATTGAGAGACCACACTTCTTGGGTGTTAGTGGAATTGGAGTGAAGATTAAAGGTGTTCTCAAGAACTTCTGATCTTTGTTTTGAATTTCACCACACCAAGGTACACTTTCTTATTCTTATATTCTGAAACTTAACATAGCACATGTTATCAATAACGAATGAAGTAGATTCGTTAATTTTCTGCTGCGTACATACATATTTCCATCAATAGCAGGATCTTTGACGAGAGGAACTGTAGATGATCCTAGATCAAGACAAGAAGAAGGAGCTTCAAAAGTTGGAAACTTAAGAGGAGTCTTCGCAACAAGAGAAGCAGAAGGATTAAGCTCAACGACTGGAGTCTTGACAGGGATGGACGTGTTCACCTTAGGCCTTTTGTGGCCTCGACAACTAGGAAGGTTCCTAGTGTCAATCATCTTCGACATGGCCTTCCTCTTCTCCTTAGAAACGGGAGGCACAAGCTTTAGCATCTTTAAGACGGTTGGATGAGTCTGGAAAAGGGGAACGTCTTCCATCTGGACGAACTCAACGCCACTGATAAATGCTTTCACCTTTTTCTCCTTCATGGTTGTCATTCTCAAAAGATCAAAGCTTAACGAAACCGCATATAAAAAAAATAAAAATAAAACTCACGTCAACAAGTTGTAAGTTCGTAAGCCAAAGCTTCTTCAGTTGGAACTATCCAAGCCCCCAAACCGCTAGACGATGGAGTGTTACCAAAGAATGAAAATCCCTATCAACAAAGGAGTGAGCTCTCTGGACTCGGCACAAATGAAAGTCACTTAAGGAAGGATGAGCTACAACTAAAAGAAGAAAAGAAAGTTAGATGAAGATGATAAAGTGCCCGTTTGGTTCCACTTTTTCAGCCCAAAACGGGCGTTTTCAAAAAAGCCAGAAACGGTTCTGCGTTTGGTAAGTTGAAAACGCAACTTTTTTATAAAAGTTGCGTTTTGAACTTTTAGAAATACTGAAGACAAAACGCGCTCATCAAATGGACCATCAGCGGTCCATAAATCAAAACGCGCTATGCGCGTTTTGATATATTGCCGTTGCAGCACATTGAAAGACCGAAATACCCAGCATCTCTCACGGCATCTCTCATCTGTCTCTTTTTTCTTCATCTTCCTTTTCTTCTTCCTCTTCGTCTTCCTCTGCTTCTTCACTGGTCTACCCCCACAATCAACAAAACCCATTTCAACCTTTGATATTCCGAACACAGAATCAACAAAATCAACACAAAAATAACTCAAAATCAACACAAAAACAACTTAAAATCAACTCAAATCCGGAAAACCCATCCCAAACCCAACTCAAAATCAACCCAAAATCCATAGAAAAAAAAAAAAACCCAAAATCCCAAAATCCTTATGTTTCAATCATCATCATCATCATCATCATCTTCTTCTCTAGAGTGTGAAAAAAAAAAAAAGAATAAAGAAGGAAAGACAAAATAAGGAAATAAAGAAAAAGGACGAAAAAAGGGATGCAGAGACTTCTTCATCATCATCATCATCATCTTCATCTTCTTCATCATCATCATTAGCTTTTGAAGTGTCAAAAAAAAAAAAAAAAAAAAGAAGAGATGCAGAGACCTTGAGCCGGCTTGAGGGATGAGAGGGGTTTGAAGTGTGTGGAAGTGTCTGGAGTGTGGAGTGGAGAAATAAGGAAATAAAGAAAAAAAAAAAGTAGGGGCACGTGTGTGGAGGGGAAAGAGAGGAAATAAGGAAATAAAGAAAAAAAAATGGAGGGTACATGTGTGGTAGATAAAAAAAGAGGGAAAAAAAAGAAAGAAATATGGATAAAAAAATAAAATAGAATAAGAAAAACATAAAATAAAGAATAAAAAATTAAAATTGAGAAATACTATTACAATATTTTCACAATATTTTCACAATAAATTTTAAGTGGTATGTTATTATTAGTTAATATTGGTGAGAAAAAAAATAATTTATTTAGAAATTGAAAAAAAATAATTATAATAGCACGTTCAAATTAAAATCAGTATAAATTATCACAATACTTTTACAATAAATCTTAAATGGTAGGTTATTATTACCTAATATTGGTGAGAAAAAAATAATTTCACAATATTGATTTAAGTATGAAATAAACTCTCTTATATACATTGTCCTTTTTGGTAATTTATCTTTCAAACTGCCACTTTTATAAGTGTTAGCCAAACACTCAGCTTTTTCAAAAAGCACTTTTTAACAGTTTTTACCAAACACTCAGCTTTTTGAAAAAGCACTTTTTCATTATGCACTTTTTGAAAACTCCACTTTTTCATTATGCACTTTTTCAAAAAGCTGAACCAAACTCACCCAAAATAACTAGGACGAGCTAGAGTAAGCAACATACCCTCAGAGCGTAAACGACCCATGGCACCAACATAAGGAGGGAATGTATCCTTACCTACCTCAATGGGGTTACCAACCCAGAGCCCAAAAATAAAGAAAAATTCTCTCTTCCATAACCTATCAAATGAAGGAAGAGCCCTAATCATCCTACAGTTAGAACCCTTAGCAAAAAACTGATAAAAACCTAGGGATTGGTTTATTTCAAAGGGTTTATAACAATATAGGAACTCATCCACAATAAAAGGACAATTCCCCTTAAAAACCTCCTTTCACAACACTTGCATTGCTACAATAATCCTTCATCCATTAGGGTTAAGTTGGTTTGGTCCAATACCTAACCCACGGAGGAGTTCTCTAGCAAAGGCGTTTAAGGGTAATCTAAGACCCCCTAAAAGATAAGCTTCATATATGCCAACTCTAGGAGAATTTAGAGTACAACACCACTCGCCCAAAGCGGGAAGATGAGTGTGAACTTCATTAGGAATTTGGTACTTATCTCTAAGTTTAAGAAGCCTCTTATCATCTATCTTTAATGGAATATTCATGGCACAACACACTAAAACATCCTCTGTTTGGCGAGGAGGAGAGGCAATGGATAGTGGAGGAGCAGTAGACGGGCCAGTAGATGATCCAGATGCTGCCATTTTCCTCATTTCCTCTTGGAAAACCTCTAAAGGAATCCCAGGGGTTCCAGACAAGTATACCTCATCTGTGGAACCACTCTTACTATTGCCACTACAACCCCCACTACTATTATTGTCGTCATGATACTCGTCTATTTCCCTATCACTAGATGAAGAAACTACAATCTCAGCCATTTATAAGAAAGCTTTAAGGAAGAAAACCTTAGACGAAGAAGGAAATAATACTGATGCTAGACAAAGAAGACTAAGGATGAAAGAAGACTTCTAAACAAGGTGCAAAGGACAAACCGAGACAAGAATGTCAAAGAGGAAAATTCATAAAAGTGAGAGGGTAAGAGAGGTATTGAGCTATTTATAGGTGACTAGGTGGGTCATTGAAGCGACATGGACCAATCAGAAGATGCCATGTGGCCACTTTCCCGAAGAACGAAGCGACGCGACCTCCTGGCTACTATGATCAAGCCACGTGGCAACACCTACACTGATTGATTTCATCAATTCATTGGACACCATGTGTATGACTCAACAATGATTCAAAAAGTGCCACGTAAAAAATATAAAATAAAATAAAGCAACACAAGGCAAGTATGACAAGAGCATGGATGACTTGTGGACAAAGAGGCAACTAATGATGATCAACAACAAGTAATCTTCATCCATAATGGTCGTCCATGACCAGTAACATCCAAGATAGTCTTCAATAAAAAAATAAAAATAAATAAAAAAAATAAAAAAGGAAATTTCACCACAAACATAAAATAAGGATGTCCAAGCATGTCACTAGTCATTCAAAGAGGATCTGATCATTCAAAGAGAACATGGACATTCATACCATGAGAAGGTATGGATGACTAATAAATACTTAGTAAATTTCTGAACATTTTCCACAATCTCGAATGATTAGACCACTAATCCTCAACTCAGAATGTGGGGTAAATTCTCTGAAATTCGCTTCACTCTCCCTACCAAGTCCACACATCTCCCACAATGTTAGTGGAACCTAACAAGTAGACCCACTCCAAACACTCTATAAAAGGGATCAAGCCTCATCCAACTAGGGTATTTTCTACCATTCACTCACTCACCACACTTTAGGTTTAGAGGGAAAAATGACTTAACTATCGAAGGGTCCTTGGCCGGTTCACCCTAGTCACCTTCAATAGTCTTTTCCTTTATTTTCAAGTCATCCAGCCATTGAAACCCAGAGCACTCAGCCTAATAATTTTCGAGCATCATCAATTATGATTTTAAATTTTTTTTTTTTTTTTTTTTTTTAAAAAAAACTCATAATATTTCATCACATAAGATTTTGAGGTTTCATAAATATATAAAGTCATCATCTATACTATTTAATAACCTCATCGCATGCACGAAGGGATGAGACTTTTTATTTTTTATTTTTTGGGTTTACACATTTTACTCATGACAGTTTTATTTTATTTTTTATTTTAAGAAAAAGTTGTATTATTATTTGACTACTAATGTGTGAGGGAAATGTGGAGGTGGGAGAAAAATAATTTAGTGATAATAAAAAAAAAAATAGTACGTTTGTGGAAAGAAAAAAAAATAGTTTTATTTTTTATATTTTTTCAACAAAAAAAGTTGTATTAGTACTTGACAACTAACGTGAGAGACTGAGAGAAAAAACTCTTTTTTTTTTTAAATTTAGCTAAAAGTTAACAATCTTTAAATTACTAATTTTACATGTCTAACCCTATGATTTAAGCCTTAGAAACGGATGAATTCGAGAGTATTTTGGGCATCTAAATTGAGGATCCCAAATAGGGGAAGCTCCTTAAACAGTAGTATTGATAATGTGCGAGAGAAATGTGGAGGTGGGAAAAAAAAAACAATTTAGTGATAATAAAAAAATGGTAAGTTTTTGAGGAAAAAAAAGTAGTTTTTTTTTTTATAGTTTTTCAAAAAGGAGAAGTTTTATTAGTACTTGACAACTAACGTAAGAGAGAAATATGGAGGTGAGAGAAAAAATTGTTTTTGTTTTTAATTTAGCTAAAAATTAGGCGTTTTTAAATTACTAATTTTACATGTCTAACCCTATGATTTGAGCCTTAGAAACAGATGAGTTTGAGAGTATTTTGGGCATCTAAATTGAGGATCCCAAGCAGGGGAATCTTCTTAAATAGTAATATAGATAAGAGGATTCCCCTCTTTGGATTAAACTTTTATGTGGTTCAAAAATACTCCTAAACATTACCTTTAACAGTGAGAAAATTTAAGGACAATCCGGTAAAAATATATCCAACTCTACTTAAAATGCCTACAAAATAGGACACTCTCCTACTAATCCATGTCTTCAAAAAAAAAACTTATCCAAATTTTTTTTTAAAAAGAAATGAAAATTATGATGCTAGACCCAAAAAAAAATCTCATCAAACATACAAAACGTGTGTGATGGAGCTAGTTTAATATATACTATTTTAAGCCTCATGTGTTACATGATTTTGGGTATTAATGTAGAAAAATACTATATTCACAACATTTTCACAACAAATCTTAAGTGACAGATTGCTATTATTGGTTGTTACTGTGAGCAACAAAGTAATTTAAGTAGTTGGTTCAAATTAGAACAAATAACAACTTACTATCTATGATTTATTGTGAAAGTGATGTGAAAATGTTGTAAACATAGTACTTCTCATAAACTTATGGGAGAAATTACACTTTATCACCCTAAACTATACCCTATATTACACTTTGTACCCTAAACTTTTCGAATGCACGTTTTGCACCCTAAACTATGACTCTTGTTACACTTTGCACTCTAACGTTAAGTTTGCCATTAACTTGGATGGAAATATAAAGTTTAGGGTGCAAAGTGTAATCAAAAGTATAGTTTAGGGTGGTAAAGTATAATTTCTTCTTTGTTTTTAATGGATTGAGAAGAAGGGCAATTGGGTCATTTCACATGATGTCATACTTTTCCATCTAAGTTAATGGTAAACTTAGCATCGGGGTGCAAATTGTAACAAGTGTCATAGTTTATGGTGCAAAATGTGCATTCAAAAAATTTATGATGCAAAGTGTACTTTAAGGTATAGTTTAGGGTGGTAAAGTATAATTCTCCCTAAACTTATGGACAGAGTTTGGCTCTAAACATGTTTGGAGCCTTGGGCTCCAACTACCAATAGGAAAATGACATTTGTACTTGTCATGTGCATGTACGTGACTCATTTAGCCCTACCAATCAAGTGAGTCACATGCAATGCAAGTGACAAGGCACACATCATCTTCTTATTGGTGGTTGAAGCCCAAGGTTCCAAACTTTTTTGGAGCCAAACCCTTTCCTAAACTTATAAAAAAATATATAATTTTATTAAAAATTATAATTAAATGAATGATTATTACGTAATTTAAAGTAAATTAGTCTCTCTCTCTATATATATATGAAAAAATCCAAATTGAATATTTAGAAAGAATCCTTAAAATGATTGAAAGTAAAGTTAAGCGTAAATCTCAATTCAATAATTAAAAACAATTAATCTAAAAAAACATATTATTATCTTTTTATCTCGAATATTAAACTTTGACAAGAATGGCGTATTAAAAAAGTATATAGTAAAAATTAATAAGTTAATAATGTGTGTATATATACACATATATAATAGTGAATTAAGACCTTTTGTAAGGTGGTCTTATCGACCCCACCATGTCAAATGTAATTCCAAAATTTGAATTCATTGGATTTCGATCTAACATTTAAGAAGCTCATTAGATGGCAATAGCTACACCTCCATTATAAGTTATAACTATCAAATTATCCACACACAAAAAACCTATGGCGTCCGCTTCTGATGTAGCTCTTTATCATCAAACCAAGAAACCAATCAGTTTTTGGCATAGGCAGGGATTGAACCCTAGATTTCTTATACAACCATCAGAAACTTTACCAGTTGAGCTAACTGGAACCCACATTTTCAAACTCTATATTCATTACTATTTAAGGGCTTCCCTTGTTTGGAATCCTCAATTTTGATGCCCAAAATACCCTCAAATTTAATAGTTCATAAAGCTTAAATAATAGGGTTATATATGTAAAATTACTAATTTAAAAACTCCTAAATTTTAGCTCCCACCTAAAACATAGCCTACAAAATAAAACAACTCCCCCATTGGTTTTCAAACTCAATATTCAAAAAATTGAATTGCTCCAACTCTCCAATATTCCTTCAATCACTCACATTTTCTTTTTTCTTTTTTCTTTTTTGCGCTTTATCAAGACTTACCTTTTTCTTTTTAATTTTCATTTTCCCTTGCTCCTTATTCTCACTACTTTTTTTTTTTTTTTTTTTTTCCATCTCAAATGCATAATGTGGGGACCGACCCAGAACAACAAGTTGGCTGGGCCTTGGGCCCATCCGAGGACCATTCTACCCGAGGAGACGTCGCGACCCAAAATCCATGCTCAGGCCCACTGGGGCGAAGAAACCACGTCCGAGGAGTAATTCCTCCTCGGACATTCCAAAGTCCAGGTCAATGATGCATCCCGGTTACTGTAGCCCTCACTCCAAACACGTAAAAAGAAAGAAGACTCAAAATATCCCAACAAAGGCTGTCACCACCACATTAAATGCACCACAACTACTCTCTTGGCCGCATTAATGGAGAGAAGACCCCTGAACAGTGCTACCTTGGTCACTGCAACTCACAAAGAACTGGTAAGGGCGTCTGATGGGACAGGTGCTCAAGTGGGGGTTTGGATGATCAACAAGTGTAAGGCCCAGATGATAAAAAAGGGCCTATATAATATGTAAGAGTCCCTCAACAGAGGGGGACGGAAAAAGAGAGGAGAGAGGAGAGGAGAGCAAGGATTCACTGTATGAACGCATAGCCATGAATAAAACTTCCACTTTTACATCCATTTTCTTCGTTCACGTTTCTACATCCACTAAGGACATGCAACGAACCGTCTAAGCCAACTAGAACCAAGTTCTTCAGCCCATACTCTACAAGATTCATTGTGTGGGACTTTTTGGGCCAGGGCCTGACCGTCCAGGACCGGGTTAACTAAAATTGTGTCCCTACAATTGGCGCCGTCTGTGGGAAGAACTAAGGTATCAGTTAGCACAACAGTCGAGCATGGCAGAACTAGGTCCACACCAGGAGAATTCTCACCGGGCTAACTCTTAACAGACACAACCCATTGAGTCCCAGCAGCAAAATAACCCTGCCAACCCAAGCGGCAGAGGGAATCGTGAGGGAAGTGTGCATACTATCCAAACGAGCTAGAGTCACACCCAGATAGGTAGTCACGTATCCCAGAGGTGAAATAGTCATCAGGCCATGCAGCGAGAGATAGATGACCTGAAAAGGAAGTTACGACGTGTACAGCGAAAGCAATCTCCCTCTAGCTCAGATGAGTCCTCTAATGGGGAGGATGCAAGTTATCGATGGAGGTCAAGGACCCCTCCAAGTGAAACCTTTTCTTACGAAAGGGAACCACGCCTTATACGAAAATATGAGAGCCCATCCAGCAAGGGTTCGGGAAATGATGCTATGAATAGGGCGCTAGACCAGATTTCAAGGTCACCCTTCATGTATAGAATCAAAGGGGCTAAGCTGCCTCGACGCTTTAACCAACCAGCGTTCGCCATCTATAACGGCCGAGCAGACCCGGTGGAGCACGTGAGTCAGTTTAACCAAAAAATGGCTATCTACTCGTAAAATGAAGCCATGATGTGTAAAGTCTTCCCATCTAGCTTGGGACCAATGGCGATGAGGTGGTTCAACAACCTGAAGACAAATTCCATAGGCTCATACAAGCAGCTCACTCAGGCTTTCTGCTCCCGCTTTATTACAAATACCAGAGTCCCTCGACCCCTCAGTTCGCTATTGTCCTTATCCATGCACGAGGGAGAGAACCTGAAAGCATATTCAGATAGATATTGGGAGGTGTATAACGAGTTAGAAGACAACCATGATGATGTTGCTATCAGCACATTCAAAAGCGGTCTCCCCACCGAGCATGGCTTAAGGAAATCTCTCACTGGTAAACCAGTTGCCAACGTTCATCAGTTGATGGATAGGATTGACAAGTATAAAAGGGTGGAAGAAGATCAGCTACAAGGAAAGGGAAAGGAGAAGATCATTCCCCCCAAAGCAAATGATTTCAGGTCGGAACGATATAACCATAACCAGCCGAGGAGAGATTTTTTGCGACAGGCTGGACAGAGTAACACGCAAACGGTGAATGCCGTGTTCAGGGAGCCAGTACAACAAGTGCTGGAGAAAGTAAGGAACGAGCCCTACTTCAGATGGCCGGGAAAGATGGCTAGAGACCCTTCAAAACGTAACCAGAACCTGTACTACCACTATCATCAGGACCATGGGCATACCACTGAGGATTGCAGGAATCTATGAAATCACCTAGATCAGTTGGTCCGAGAAGGGAAGCTACGTCATCTTTTGCACCCCTCGAGTGGCCATCCCAGTCAAGCAATGCAAGTGCCTCGAAAGGATGTGTCATTAAGACCCCCCACCGGAACGATACACGTCATCCTCGCCGCACCAGGAAGAACCGGGCCACCTCCTTCTAGGGTACTGGCTGTTGGTCAGCTCCCCTCCGAGGACAGGCAAAGGGAACCTAAATGGTCTAAGAAGGGAAGCTCTTTGATACTAGGATTCTCGGAAGAGGATAAGAGAGGAACTATCCAACCTCACGACGATGCCTTAGTGGTTACGTTAAGAATCGGAGGCTTTGATGTGAGAAGGGTGTTAGTAGACCCAGGAAGCGCAGTAGAGGTAATGTACCCTGATCTATACAAGGGGCTGAACCTGAGGCTGGAGGATTTGACGGCTTATAACTCCTCCCTTATCAGCTTCGAAGGGAAGACTGTAACGCCAAAGGGGCAGATCAGACTACCCATACAGACTGGATCGGAGGTGGTGGAGGTAAATTTTATCGTGGTCGATGCTTACTCACCCTACACAGCGATAGTAGCCAGGCCATGGATCCATGCCTTGGAAGCCGTATCCACCACACTTCACCAAAAAGTAAAATACCCATCCAGAGGTCAAGTAGAAGAGATCCGTGGAGATCAGGCCATGGCCAGGCAGTGTATGGTGGCCGCCATCTTACATCGGCCCCATGCCGAGTCCTCGGCCCTTGGAAACTTATAGCAACCAGCCACCTCGGCAGGGCAAGACAATGAGCTAGCCGAGGAGATAAGGTGTGAAAGTTTAGAAAAATTCATTGTCAACAACGACCCGGAAAAATTTTTCCAGGTCGGCTCCGAGTTGCCTTCTCAAGAAAAAGAGGAACTGGTCAGATTTCTTAGAAGAAATGTCGATATGTTTGCATGGGATGCTTACGACGCCCCGGGAGTTGATCCTAGCCTTATTTGTCACCACCTGAACATTAACCCATCTTTCACTCCGAAGAAGCAACCACCCCAACGCCCCTCAAAGGAACATGCTAGTGCCGTAAGAGACGAAGTGGCAAAACTGAAAAGAGCAGGGGCTATTAAAGAGGTCTTTTACCCCGAATGGTTGGCAAACACGGTGGTGGTAAGGAAGAAAACAGGGAAGTGGAGAGTCTGCGTGGACTTCATGGACCTAAATAAGGCGTGCCCGAAGGATCCATTTCCCTTACCTCAAATTGACCGATTGGTGGATGCAACCGTGGGACACCCTCAAATGAGTTTCCTGGACGCCTTCCAGGGCTATCATCAGATACCCCTTGCATTAGAAGATCAGGAGAAGACGGCTTTCATGACACCCATTGGAAACTATCACTATAAGGTGATGCCGTTTGGACTAAGGAACGCAGGGTCAACCTACCAAAGGATGATGACCAGGATGTTCGAGCCACAACTAGGCAAAATCATTGAGGTTTACATAGACGATATGGTTGTAAAAAGTAAAATAGTGTCCGAGCATGTGAAAGACCTTGAAATCATCTTTGCTATCTTAAGGGAGCACAAGTTGCGACTCAATGCTTCCAAATGTTCATTCGGGGTCGGGTCTGGGAAATTCTTAGGGTATATGGTAACCCACAGAGGAATAGAAGTAAGTCCCGATCAAATCAAAACAATTAACAGCCTACAAGCTCCTCGGAATCCAAAAGAAGTACAGAAGCTCACTGGCATGATCGCAACATTAAACAGGTTCACATCACGATCTGCGGATCGATGTCAACCTTTCTACCTCTTGATAAATAAATGGAAAGGGTTTGAATGGTCGGAGGATTCTTTCCGGGCTTTCCAGCAACTTAAGGAATACTTGTCGCGACCACCCATCATGTCCAACCCTGAGGCAGACGAGGTACAGTTTACGTACGTAGCCATGGCTCCCCATACTGTAAGCCTGGTACTGATATGGGATGATAATGAGGTGCAGCGACCGGTTTACTACGTAAGCAAATCATTACACGAGGCCGAAGTGCAATACTTACCTTTGGAAAAAGCAATTTTGGCGATAGTACATGCCACACGGAAGCTCCCTCACTATTTTCAGGCGCATACAGTCATCGTTCTAACCCAGCTTCCCCTTCGAGCGGTGCTTCGAAGTGCTGACTACACAGGAAGGATCGCCATGTAGAGTGCGCTTCTGGGGGCCTTTGATATTAAATATATGCCCAGATCCTCCATTAAAGGTCAAGTCCTCGCAGACTTAGTCGCGGAATTTGCTAAACTCACTGTAGAAACAATAACCGAGAAGAAATACATGGATGGAAAATCGGTTGGTACAATTTCAACAGGGGGGACCTTGCATTGGAAGGTCTACGTGGATGGCGCGGCCAACCAGAGAGGATCTGGAGTTGGGATAGTTTTAATATCGCCGGACGGTGCTGCCATTGAGAAATCACTAAGACTCGGGTTCTCGGCTACAAACAACGAGGCCAAGTATGAAGCATTACTTCAAGGGATGACGATGGTTCGAAGATTGGGCAGAAGAGTAATAGAAGCATTCTCGGACTCTAAATTGGTCATTGGCCAAGTGATGAGTGAGTTGGAAGCTAGAGATGCTAGAATGCAAGAGTATCTCGGACGAGTCAAACGCCTACAGTCGAGTTTTGAATCCTTCAATTTGACGCACATTGCCAGGAGTGCGAACACACATGCAGACTCGCTGGCCACTCTCACCACATCCTCGGCGCATGATCTGCCGCAAATGATCCTTATCGAAGATCTAGTCCAAGCAAGTCCCATTAGAAGAGACCCGGCTCAGGTCCATCAGATTAGAAAGAATCCTAGCTGGATGGATCCTATAAAGAACTTCCTCCAAAACGACACCCTACCTGAGGGAAAGTTGGAGGCCGAGAAGATACGGAGGAATGCTCCTCGGTTCTGGTTATCGGAGGACCACAAGCTATATCGGAGCTCCTACTCGGGGCCGTACCTACTCTGCATACATCCAAAAGAATTCGAGTCCTTGCTTGAAGAGTTACACGAGGGGATTTGTGGAAGTCACACCGGGGGGAGGTCACTAGCACACAGGGCACTCACCCAAGGATACTGGTGGCTGAATATGCAAAGAGAGGCCCAAGAATACGCTAAGAAGTGTGATTAATGTCAGAGATTCGCCCCAAATATCCACGAACCCGGAAGGGTCCTCAACCCCCTCTCCAGCCCCTGGCCGTTAGCACAGTGGGGTCTTGATATTGTCGGTCATTTCCCCAAAACTGCAGGGAACAAGCGATACATAATAGTTAGAACCGATTACTTCACCAAATGGGTGGAGGCTGAACCTTTGGCCAACATTAGGGACGTGGATGCCCAAAAATTCATCTGGAAGAACATTATTACCCACTTCAGAACTCCACACACACTCATTTCGGACAACGGTCTCCAGTTTGATAGCAAGAACTTTAGGGAGTATTGCCGCGAGTTTGGGATCATTAACCGATACTCCACTCCCGCCTACCCCCAAGGAAATGGACAAGTCGAGGCTGTGAACAAGGTCATAATGAATGGACTAAAGAAGAGGCTGGATGAGGCAAAGGGGAGATGGGTGGAAGAGCTCCCACACATCTTATGGACCTATCAGACAACGCCGCGACGGTCAACCGGTGAAACCCCCTTTTCAATGACCTACGAGGCTGAGGCCGTGCTCCCCATCGAGAACAACTTTCCCACACTCAGGTCTAATTCCTTTACCCCAAACAGTAACGACGAGTTATTGGGAAGAAGTCTAGACCTAGCCGAGGAAAGAAGGGAAAAGGCAACGATCCATATGGCCTATTATCATCAGAAGCTGAGACAAGGATATGATGCTAATGTTAAACTGCGACCTTTAGGTACGGGTGATCTCGTGGTGTGAAAGATTCTCGGCAGCGCAAAAAACCCCTCTTGGGGCAAGCTGGGGCCTAATTGGGAAGGACCGTATCGCATCACATCTGTGGCCGGGATAGGCGCTTATTATCTAGAAGATTTGGATGAAAAAACTGTACCTCGACCGTGGAATGTAAATAACCTAAGAAGATACTATTATTAATGAAAATGGCTTTGCCCAATGTTTTGTTCCGTGATCATCCTGTACCCACCTGTCTATTTCCATCTAATCAAAGTTTTAAACAGAACCTAAGTCCTGCATGGTTCCTCGGACCACAGACTTAGGAGAAATTATTACTTATGCAATTTATCCAAGTTTTAAACAGAACCTAAGTCCTGCATGGCTCCTCGGACCACAAACTTAGGGGAAATTATCACTTACGGCAACTATTCAAAGTTCTAAACAGAACCTAAGTCCTACATGGCTCCTCGGACCACAGACTTAGGGGAAATTATTACTTATGCAATTTATCCAAGTTTTAAATAGAACCTAAGTCCTGCATGGCTCCTCGGACCACAGACTTAGGGGAAATTATCACTTACGGCAACTATTCAAAGTTCTAAACAGAATCTAAGTCCTGCATGGCTCCTCGGACCACAGACTTAGGGGAAATTATTACTTATGCAATTTATCTAAGTTCTAAACAGAACCTAAGTCCTGCATGGCTCCTCGAACCACAGACTTAGGGAAAATTATTACTTATGCAATTTATCCAAGTTTTAAACAGAACCTAAGTCCTGCGTGGCTCCTCGGACCACAAACTTAGGGGAAATTATCACTTACGGCAACTATTCAAAGTTCTAAATAGAACCTAAGTCCTGCATGGCTCCTCAGACCACAGACTTAGGGGAAATTATTACTTATGCAATTTATCCAAGTTTTAAACAGAACCTAAGTCCTGCATGGCTCCTCGAACCACAGACTTAGGGGAAATTATCACTTATGGCAACTATTCAAAGTTCTAAACAGAACCTAAGTCCTGCATGGCTCCTCGGACCACAGACTTAGAGAAAATTATTACTTATGCAATTTATCCAAGTTCTAAACAGAACCTAAGTCCCACATGGCTCCTCGGACCACAGACTTAGGGGAAATTGTTACTTAAAGGAAATTATTTCAAGGTGCGTGCGTAGTCCAGAGTCATTGCAACCCTTATTCAAATTCGCTGCACGGCTTTCTTTCTTTCTCGTCCGTTTATATTTATTTATGTCATGAAAAACGTTAAATAAAGGGATAGTATCAGTAAACATCCATAGAAAACAAAGAGAACATTCTATATTAATATTCCAAAGTCAATACAAAGAGAGGTCCTTACAAAAGAACAAAAACAAGACGACTCTCATTCAAAAAAAAAAAAAGGGAGTACAAAAATTAAAAACCTAAAAGCTAAGCCTTAGCAGGAGGATCCTTTTTCTGCTCTGGATAAGGAGGAGGAGCCTTGGAGATAGAGTCCATGGCAGGATCCTTGGCTTTATCAAGCAGAGGGATGGCATCAGGCACCGCCAAGCCCTACTCAGAAGCTGCTTGGGCGCCATCAGGATTCTCTCGGATCTCCTGAGGATAGAAGACGTTCTCAGGCAATCTCAGCGTCGAATCCGCAGGAATTCTTGCAGCATCAAGGGCATGAGCCCATGAGATGCTGCAGTAGTCCCTGCACACCTCGGGAATTTCCTCGGATAGCCTGGCCTCCGTTTCTTGAATCCCGAGCTGATGAGAAGCTTTCTTTTCAGCCTCTGCAGCCTCCCGGATCAGCTGAGCCTCTTTTTTAACCCACCGTATCTCGTCCTCAGCTTTCTGCAGAGCGGCCTTAAGTTCCAGTACATTCTGCTTCTCAGTAGCCAGACTGGTTTCGGTTACGAATAATTTCTGGCGCTGATCCTCCGCTTGGGTTTCAGCACTCTTCAGGCCAGCCTCCGCGCTCTTGCACTGTTTCTCCGACTCTTTGAACTTTTCGGTAAGTTCAAAGTTCTCTTGCTTGAGGGACCCACGGCCTTCTCCACCTCAATTCGAGACTGGACCTCAGCTTCAGCCAAGCTGTGGTTGCTGCGGCAGAACTCCTCAACCACAAACACCTGTTGGGTGATCTACCAACAAAACAAAACCGAAATTAGGATAGAATGCGACAACGTTGATGGCTTAATAAAAGGGTGCAAGAATAATTTACCATCGCAAGGTCCCTCTTAAGGGACAGAAAAAGCTCGGGCTGGGAGAATCGCCTGTAGGCCTCCATATCCCAAGGAAGGAGCACTGGCTGCTCTAGGGCCTCAGCTATGTAACCCGCTCTGCCCTTGTTGTACTCTCGAACCGAGGCAGAGTAGGGGATAGCGACCCCGTCTAACTCCATCTTCGGACTCCATACGCGTGGATTAACGCACACTTCAGCCCGATTCTCCTCATCCCGGCTCTCTACGGAGTTAGCCCTTTTACTCCTCTGTCCCCGAGTGGCTTTCTGCTACTTGGCCGGGCGGGGGGCCACTTCACCTTTCTTAGGAACGTCAACCGGCCTTTTCTTTTTTAGGTCTGGGTTAACCTTGAGGCCAGGGTCAGAAGGAACCTGAGGGACAGTTGGGGGAGGGTCCTGGGCTTGTTACTTAGCGGGCGCCTTCGAAGACTGACCTTTTCCTCGGCTGGACATCAGTTCTCGTAAAGATTTTCCCTTGCCAGCCATGTTGCCTACTTCCTCGTCTGAAGAGTCGTCCGAGCAGGCTATAATGATTGGAGCGCCAGCCACGGAATTTCGATCCTGCTCTCCTTCAAGGTCCGAGAGCTCAACTACGGGGGCTTTGTCAACCTCCTCTTCAAAATAAAACTCGTCTATTTCCTCCTCAAGTGAAAGACGAGATGATTCGGCCTCTCCTTCAGCTGGCGCGGCGGCTTCGAGGTCGTCTGGAGGCAGTTGCATGGTCGGTGGAGGATCCCGAACACCAGGTAGCACGACTGGCTTAAGATCTTCTCGGGCCAGAAACTTAGGCTTAGACATGTCAATCCTAGCCAACCGGGGACTACCAGCTCTGATGGCGTGGCCAATGGCTTGGAAAGCACGGGTTAGTGGTCGATAGCCCAAAACCAAATGACACGCGCGTAGCTGCCCGTCCTTGGCGACGTAGATTTCTGACCTTAGAAGATAATTTAGGGCCGGAACGTTCACGTGGCTCAGCCTGGGAGCAACCAAAGCTCTATCTGCAATACAGCCGAGAAGGAAATTAGAATTAAACTACAAAATTTATGACAAGCAAAAAAGAGAGTAAATCCGAGGAGCTAAGCCCCTTCCCTAAAGGATTGGGCCTAAAGGCGCCGCACCTGGAATTCCTGCCCGAGTTGGACATTGAAAACCATCGCTCCATTCTCCTGAGGCAATGAGGAAGTCATCCTTCATAGTCTTATTGGATATGGGGAGACAGGAAATTAGCCTAACCACCTCGGATCGAGATTTAAGGTAATAGCCTCCCTTCTCGACGTAGTGGCACTCGTACATGTGTACCACATCATGCCAGGTTAAACCCAAACTCATTCGCTCGTTCAAGACATCTATGCAGCCTAATACCCTGAACATGTTTGGAGCGCACTGATGTGGTGTCAACCTATGGTGGAACAAGTAGTCCCGGGTAATCCTACGCATGAGAAGTGTCATTCCCCCTTGTATAAAGGCAATCATAGGAATGACCACTTCACCCACGTCTCTATCTAACAGTACTCCTTCTGGGGGACAATACCGCAGAACCACCCCCTGCGGGATATGGTATTTTGCCCTAAAGGCCTCCATGGCAGCCGGAGTGTTTACTAGGTCTTTGAATCTATCCATCTAAGCTGAACTGGAGGAATGGAAATAAAGACCGAGGAGAAAAGTAAAATCCGAGGAGAAATTCGAAGCGACGAAACGAACGGAACTTACGGATATCTTCACAAATGACCGGTGAGGTGATCGAGAATCTCTTCTAGGAAGGACGCTTCGCATAAACGATTATGGAGATTTGAAGAACGGAGGTGCTCGTGGACCTCTAGGCACTGGAGTTCTCTGGAGTTCTCTGAACTTCTGATGTGCGGATAAAAAAGAAAGAATGCGCCTCTCTGGCGCTTTATATAGCAGGAGGGAGAGAGAAAAAACCCCTCCCGCTCAAAAATTCAAGGAACAATGCTGGCCGTCGGATCTGGATCTCGCCGTTGGATGAAGGAGACATAAAGCTGCCTGAAGTAAATGGCCACGCCTCGTAAATTGTGGCGCATCAGAAGTAACCACCCACACGCGCAGACCAAGATTTCATCAGTTCCCTCCTTTATAAATGTCAAAACCCCGCTTTTCTCCTCGAAAGGAGATCAAAACCGGAGTTTTAAGGGGCTATTGTGGGGACCGACCCAGAACAACAAGTTGGCTGGGCCTTGGGCCCATCCGAGGACCATTCTGCCCGAGGAGACGTCGCGGCCCAGAATCCATGCTCAGGCCCACTGGGGCGAAGAAACCACGTCCAAGGAGTAATTCCTTCTCAGACATTCCAAAGTCCAGGTCAATGATACATCCCGGTTACTGTAGCCCTCACTCCAAACACGTAAAAAGAAAGAAAACTCAAAATATCCCAGCAAAGGTTGTCACCACCACATTAAATGCACCACAACTACTCTCCTGGCCGCATTAATGGAGAGAAGACCCTTGAACAGTGCTACCTTGGTCACTGTAACTCATAAAGAACTGGTAAGGGCATCTGATGGGACAGGTACTCAAGTGGGGGTTTGGATGATCAACAAGTATAAGGCACAGATGATAAAAGATGGCCTATATAATATGTAAGAGTCCCTCAACAGAGGGGGACGGAAAAAGAGAGGAGAGAGGAGAGGAGAGCAAGGATTCACTGTATGAACGCATAGCCATGAATAAAACTTCCACTTTTACATCCATTTTCTTCGTTCACGTTTCTACATCCACTAAGGACATGCAACGAACCGTCTAAGCCAACTGGAATCAAGTTCTTCAGCCCATACTCTACAAGATTCATTGTGTGGGACTTTTTGGGCCAGGGCCTGACCGTCCAGGACCGGGTTAACTAAAATCGTGTCCCTACACATAATATGATTAAACATACACTTAAATTTCAAATAGTGATGAATAGAAAATTTAAAAACTACACCCAAAAAAAAAAAAAAAAAAAAAAAAAAAAAAGCCTCATGCACGCACACAATAAAGCTTATAGAGCTTATCTATTTAGCTTTGTTTTCTTGTAATTCATGAAAATTTGGTGCACAACAACATGTTTGCTTGTATTTGTTTGTTTGTGATATAAAGTTTTCCTTGTAATTCATTTTAAGAAGTTGATAAGAACAAAAAGAGTGGTGTTATCTATATTAAAAAAATAATAATAAAATAAAATAAATAAAAAAACACTCATTAGAATTCTAGCAAATCATATTCTCTTTAAATAGTATTGATAAGTACCAAAATATCATCCTCCAAATTAATGGACTATAAAGACGCAAAATTAATCTCTACAATAGATATTTTCCTCAAAAAAAAAAAAAATCTCTACAATAGATAAAGATCGACAGGCAAATTGTTATGATCATCCATTGCACAAATTATCAATTCCATTAATAAATCCAGACACGTGTTTTTTTTAACTTAAATAGGTAGACCGACACATATTACTCCACAATAATTGCACCATCAATGAGGCCACGGTCATCAAAGAGACCCGTATGAAACCCTTCACACACCCCATAGCAAAAGTATGCAATTCTCATACGTTACACTTATAAGCCTTTCCAGAGCTGGTCATTCTCCTTCTCCAAGCGACTTACTTTATCATCATAGGCACTTTGACTAGCACCACACCAATATCTTAATTTTTTATGGTCAAAATGACCTGATATCACTATTTTGAAAATATTTTACTATTTATAATTGTTTCTAAAATATATAAGGGTCTACCACTAATTAGAAACTCGAGTTCCATGAAAAAAATTTGAAAAATTTTTATTGAACTCAAGTTTCAGGAACTCGAGTTCCATAAAAAAATTGCACGGCAAATTTAAAGGTTATTTTTTTTAAAAATTCGAGTTTTTGGAACTCGAGTTTAAAAAATTTGAGTTTTTGGAACTCGAATTACAAGGCAAACTCGAGTTTCACAAACTTAAGTTTCAAAAACATGGTAAATTGCTAAATATTTTGCAAATAGTGGTAGATCTATACATATTTTTCCAAACAATGTATGTGGTTTTTTACCCTTTATTTCTTTGTTTGCAGGTCAACTTGTGGATCATTGGTCGTCCACCTCTTTGAACAATAGATCAACTTAAATTTCTAATATCATCAAGTATTATATATATATATATATATATCCATATATAATACAATTATAATTAATATTTAATGTTAGATATATAGTTCCATAAATAATCACAGTTATAATAAATATCTATTTATAACTACAATAATTATAAATCTCATATTTAGACCAAAAAAAAAATTATAATAAGTTGAATTTATTAGCAATTAGTTTTTTTAAAATTATGGATGGAAAAATAAATTCTTACAAACTTAACCACAACAATATTTTAGGGGAAAGAGAGAGAGAAAGAAAGAAAAGTGGACGGCACAGGATGAGGTTGACTAGAACTAGTAACGCCTATATATAATGCCAAACCGCTGGAGAATCTTGCCTCATATCGCACCCAATCCTCTATACTCCTTAGCCTAATCAAAAGTGGCAATCTTTATTACTCACTACTAAAATAAACATTACACTTCATCTTCAACTTCAACAATCTCTCGTCTGTGTACTTTGTTCTGAGTTCAGACTGAGAGATTGCATTGAAGTCTTCCAATTGTAACGCTTTTTCAACCGTATTTCGTTGAGATCGAGACTCTTCTCTTCTCTTTCATCTATCATTTTTTTTAGTATACATCAAAATCAAACTCCATTTCTCTCTCTTTCTTGTCTCTGTTTATCACACTTCGCCAGTCAGAGACTCAAAGTACGGTTTCAGGTATAGTTTTGCGCAACTTTCCTCAAAACTATTTTGAATACGAGGTTCGTTGTCCTCGTTAGTTGCCGACCATTTGGGTAGTAATGTTTTTGATGTTTCTGCTTCTTTTTAATCTGTAAACACATCTCTGAATTGGGTTTGTTTTACTTTCTATTATCAAAGTCGTTTTCTTTCTCTAAAAGGTCTTCTGTTTTCAATTTGAGAAACCCAAAAAAAAAAAAAAAAAAAACTTTTTCATTTGAGTCCTTTTTGTTTCTATCACAACTTTCTGGCTTTGTTTCCCACATGGGTTCTATTTTATTTTCTTGTTGCTTTGCTTTTTTTTTTTTCTTAACAGTACTTTTAGTTTTTTTTTAAGTTAATTCAATTCTCAAATTCTGGATTAATATAAATAAGCTAGAAAGTCTAGCTATGAAGCAATATCAATGGTACTTTTTGCTTTCAAATGGCTTTCATGTTTAATTAGTTCTGCCTTTCTTTCTGGGAATCTGTTTCTGGAAAAATTCTCTATAGTTGACTAAGTTGACTACCGTCAAAAAGAAGATATAAGTTTCGAAGTATCGTTATAGCTTTGAGAAGACTTGTTCTCAGAGATTGGTTCTTGGGTTTGGTGATCTTCCTTTCTCTCCTTCCATGTTGCTTTCAATTTTTTTGACTTTTCCACTTTCATAGCTTACCAAAATTTTCCCAAGCTTTCTCTTTCATTTTCTACAGTGAAGCTGTTCATATTGGTATGTATTTTTGTCCATTGGTTTTTGTTAAAGGATTTCAAATTCAACTCTCTTTGGTTAAGCAAAAAGAGTTGTGAGTCTTATATTATCCTATGTTTTAAATTTTTTTTAGTTGTTCCAGTTTCTGGGTTTTCCAGCTCTGCCACACCTATTTTATTGACAATTAAATTATAATTCAAAATTTGCGTATGTGTTTTTGTATATAAAAATACTGGCTTTTCTAACATCTCCATCTGATACCAAAAAGATATCTGTTGCTGTGCGCGTGAGAACATACTGGGGATATTCGATGAATTTTTATTCTAATTTATAATACAGATTGAGTGTTTGCCTTTTGTGTTATTTGGTGCTCACTTTTCATGTGGCTGCAGTCAACGCTTTGTGAGGATGTTAGAGAAGATGGAAGAGTTTGACCAAGAGAAAGTGATAGAGGAATTTGAAGCATTAACCAAGGATGCTGAGAGGGTTCAGAGAGAGACCCTCAAGAAGATTCTTGAAGAAAATGGATCAGCAGAGTACTTGCAGAGTATTGGTCTCAATGGAAGAACTGATATTGAGAGCTTCAGGGCTTGTGTTCCACTTGTTACTCACCAGGATTTGGAACCCTACATTCGGAGGATTGTGGATGGTGATTCTTCTCCCATTCTCACTGGAAAACCAATCACAACCATCTCATTAAGGTCTTTCTAAATTTTTATGTTTCAGATGTAGTCTTGTCTTTTTTTAAATTGAATATTCAAGTTTGTGGGACTGAGAATTACTTTTGAATTTATTGCAGTTCTGGTACTACTCAGGGAAAGCCAAAGTTTATACCCTTCAATGATGAATTGATGGAAAACACCTTGCAGATATATAGGACTTCTTTTGCTTTTCGCAACAGGTAAATAAACTATTGTCTGAAAAAGGGATTTTCTGTGTGTTATATATTTTTCACAAAAAACTTTTTGCTAGTTGGTGAGCATAGACTATACCTGGTTGGACTACTATATCATATATGTGGAACCCTTTTAAACTTTATTTTGGCTTTTTCTTGAATGAAGAAATTGACAGAATCATTTCCTAGGGGAAAAAAGAGTAGGAAGAAATACCTGATAGTTAACTAATTATTAATAATGTGATTGTTTGTGATCAAAAGGGTGTTTGAGTTTGCCTCCCTCATACATACTTTTTATCTGATCTAAAAACGTTTCCCATTCTCAGAGAATTTCCTCTTGAGAATGGAAGGGCATTACAATTTCTTTACAGCAGCAAGCAGTTCAAAACTGAAGGAGGTCTGGCGGCTGGAACTGCTACTACTCATGTGTTCCGTAATTCGATGTTCAAAAAGGGAATGAAGGCAATTCAGTCCATATCTTGCAGCCCTGATGAAGTGATATTCGGTTCTGATTTCCACCAGTCATTGTACTGCCATCTCTTATGTGGGCTAATCTTCCGGGATGAAGTTCAATTCATATCCTCTACTTTTGCACATAGCATAATGTATGCATTCAGCACCTTTGAGCAAGTTTGGGAAGAACTGTGCAATGATATTAGGACTGGGGTTCTCAGCAGCAGAATCAATGTCCTGTCCACCCGAACTGCAATGTCCAAATTGCTGAAGCCAAACCCTGAATTGGCTGATTTGATTTATAAAAAGTGCTCAAGTTTGAGTAATTGGTATGGATTGATACCAGAACTTTTACCTAATGCAAAGTACATATATGGGATCATGACCGGGTCGATGGAGCCTTATTTGAAAAAATTGAGGCACTATGCAGGCGGGCTGCCCCTGTTGAGTGCTGATTATGGGGCCTCTGAAGGGTGGATTGGAGCAAATGTCAATCCAAAATTGCCACCCGAGTTGGCCACTTATGCTGTACTTCCTAATATTGGGTATTTTGAATTCATCCCACTTGGGGAGAACATTGAGGATCAGGATCACAATAATATGGAGTCCAGTTTCCTGCGTATGGAGCCAAAGCCAGTTGGTTTAACTGAAGTCAAGATTGGTGAGGAGTATGAGGTCATTGTCACTAATTTTGCAGGTATGTAAGTTTTTTTGATAGGGATTAAATTCATTTTTGAAAATGGAAATTTAGAAATGTGGACTGCTTTATAATGCACAGAATTGGTTATAAATAGAATGTAAATAAGAGCAATAATTATTCTTTACAAACCCATATCTTCTGCTTTAACGAATTGTCCACTTTGTCACTTTGTCTCATAAAACACTTCTATGTGCATGCACTGAACCATTTATTTAAATGGTCAGTTACCTTTTTTTTGCTACCATCCATTTAATAACCAAAGCATGGCTTAAATTCTCACCATGTGAATGTGGGTGTAGAGAGAACAGCTTCTATCCTTATTTAACTCCACTCCTACTGTCTTGTTTATTTGCTTATTTGTTTTGTTAATCTTTGAGGTCATTAATGAGATTCTTAATCCACTAGTTGACTTGACTAACCAGCTGGATGAGACACATGCATCTATTATTATTTGAATGGTGAAAGAGACATGCAATTAATTGACATCTTACTAGGATTCCTCAACTGTAGTCTATAGCCCTCTGTAGGCCTTGGTTGGATAATTATTGCCCCCATGTATGGCACAACAATAGGAAACTGGGAGACCCCTTGTGTACACTACACTACTGTATGTTGTTGTTTAGACATCAAGTTTTATTAATTATGCATACAGTGACATTTTCTTTTTAGATACAGTGATACTTAGGCATTTTTGGTTTCTTGTTCCACGTGTGCTAATAATTTTTAAATTAATATATAGTATTTTATTGATTTATTGAACTTTTATATTTCTATTTTTTTTTAATACATTTTTGTTGTCCATCCTTTAAACTCTCATATCTAGTCCTAAACACCTTATTGGGGAGTTTTTTCCCAGTATTCTCCACTGTTTGTACTTGAACTCTATTTATTTCTGTAGTGCAAGTTGGCTCTCAAAAAATTTATTTGATTGGCCCAGCGATTTGAAAACTCAATGCACATGGGCACTTAAACTCATTGCTCCAAAAAAAGGTTATCGTGTCCTGATCAACTATTACTTAACTATTATATGTCGTAATTGCTGAAGAAAAATGAGCATTTTATTTTTGTTTTAGGAGATTTTGTATTATGAAAAAATAGAAGTCAATGTCTTCATTCTTCTGTTGTTTTGCTAGCAAAGAAAGGAAGAAAAAGCATATTTACAAAAATGATGTCCTAAGGGCAGTTTGGTCATTTTCTAATATGTGTAGCAACGCCCTCTATATTTATATGCAATTGAATTGACCTGAGGGAATATGGGTGAAGTTTATCTGAAATCCTTATGTAAGACAAATTTGGGGCAGGTGATGTCTTTTAGTTTAATCTGTTAAAATATACTGTTTGGTAATGGTTTGAATTGGAAAAATGTCTTTGTTATGTTATAATTCAAAAGTAGATACCTAATCACATTAATATAACTTGTATTTATGTATGAAAGGGAAAATCCTTATTTAGTAATTGGCCACTGAATCCTGGATCTGCAAGTAATCAAAATATATTTATAGTCAACTCTGGTCCTTGACATTTTATACTTTTTAAATGTTTGTGATGCCTTGGCATATTTGTTTTTTATATAAATCCAAGGAGGATTAGAAACAGATGTTCTTCCTTCCAATTAGAATACAATTTTTAATTCATAATATGGGATTTGTAATTGAGTTGTATAATCTGTTACTGATTTCATTGTTCTGGATTGTATGTACCATGACATTATCATCACTTGTTGAATTTGGAAACGTGCAAGTTCTCTGTATGTATGTGTACAATTTTTTGTTGTTTGGTTGAATTATTTGTCTTTTCTATTTGCTTGTAAAAGTTTTTTTCAACCAAGCACCAATTATTTAGGTGAGAAAACTAATATAGGGATATGTAGGACATAAATGTAATGCATACCATGTATGTACATTCATGTACAGAAAATAAACATTGCTTGTACAGTTTAAATTCCTGCTTCTGTTAATTTTATATTGTGTTAGCGTTATTGGGTATGTATTCTTGTTCCAATGAAAATGTATTTGATAATCAATGCTTGCGCAGTGTAACATTTCTGCTTGCTTAGACCTTATTTTGCATTAAATTTCAGGTCTTTACCGGTATAGGCTAGGAGATGTAGTGAAGGTAATAGGCTTCCATAACTCCACCCCGGAAATCAAATTTGTCTGCCGGAGGAACCTTCTGCTTACTATCAACATTGACAAGAATACTGAGAAAGATTTACAACTTTCTGTGGAAGCAGCAGGAAAGCTATTGTCAGAAGAGAAACTAGACGTTGTTGATTTCTCTAGCCATGTTGACTTATCTACAGACCCTGGCCACTATGTTATCTTTTGGGAAATAAGTGGTGAAGCAAGTCAGGAGGTTCTTCAAGAATGCTGCAACTGCTTGGATAAATCTTTTGTTGACGCAGGCTACGTTAGCTCGCGCAAGGTCAATTCCATTGGCGCGCTTGAGCTCCGAGTTGTTAGGAGGGGAACTTTCCAGAAGATTCTAGATCATTATCTAGGATTAGGATCTGCTGTTAGCCAGTTCAAAACACCAAGATGTGTAGGGCCAACAAACAATTTGGTGCTGCAAATCTTGTGTGCCAATGTTGTTACGAGCTACTTTAGTACTGCTTTCTAGTGAACATCATCATCGTATATGTTGGAATTGAAATTTGGATCTTCTCCTATATAATAATCCAATCTATGTTAATGATAGGTTTCTAGGGAGGCAATGATTTTCCCCTATGTCACATGTGAATGGTTATTTATGTTCTTCTTCCATGTACTTTTAATGTCTTAAATGGCCCAGAGATTTGCTTCAGCTGTAGCTGAGCTGAGATGCTGTTGCGCTGGGAACGGACTCATTTTCCGAGCGACAATAGTAGTATTGGGACGGAGCTGATACGTGACCATTTTAGAACGTGTGTATAAAAGACCGCAAATGTCTACAATGTCATGCTAGTATATAGACGTGTATAAGAATATTTTACGCAAACCAAAAACCATTATTATGATAATATTTAGTAATCAGTCAGACCCAAAAAAAAAAATGAAAGAGAGAGAGAGAGAGAGAAGAACAATCATCCACACGTGATGTTTGTTTTTAGTAGGGAAAAAAGATGCTAGCAAAGCAAATGGCAAAGGATTGAGATGGGTGCCATATTGTTTAATGGGCATAGTGTAGGAGGACCACATGAGTATAGATCAACCTCTACAGAGGAGACAAAATCATGCCTTAAATATGTTGGTGGATGACATTGATTCCATTCAACTCATATGGAAATAGTTATACGAAAACCATATTGTTTATTGGAAAAAGTTAGTAGATGTGCCTTAAGTACATTGATTTAATAGACAATTTTAAAAATAAATTATGAGAAAAGAAAAAAAAAATGTATAATTTTTTTATATTTTTCATAAAAATGGTATCAAAACTTTCCTAAAATTATCTATTAATAAATACTCAAAAGGTGCCGATTAACTAGACCCATTATTATGGTTCTTTGTCTATAGAAAAGTTTCTCTATGCTTAGGAATTTAGAACTCTCTCTTTCTCTCTCTCATTTCTCTTGCACAATAGAATTGGTTGTCCCTTCTACGAAGGTGTTTTAGTATCCTTGGAGTAACAATGTTATTCCTCGGCTTGTTAGGTGTCCTTTCAGGGGATTTGGGAAACAGTTGAGAAAGTGAGAGTATGGATGATCTAGCTCAATCATGGAATCGACTTACTCTCTCTGACAGAGAAGGGCCAAGCTGTTGTCTGCTTAATGATGATAAAGTCGTGGATTTCTCCATTGTTGCGAAGTTTTTGACTAAGCGAGCTATCAATATTGATGTTATAGCCAAAACTTTTACCCCGTTATGGAGAGCTAGGAATGGTTTTAAGATTCAGAATTTTGGTGATCATAAAATTCTATTCACTTTTGATAACAGGGAGGATGTTGATAGGATTTTGGGATGCGAGCCATGGAGTTTTAACAAACACTTAGTGGTCATGCATCGCTATGAAAACGAGTCACCACTGCAAGATATTAAATTCAACAAAACCACGCTTTGGTTACAGGTTCATGGAATCCTGATCAAATACATGACTATTGAAGCAGCAAAGAAAATTTGTAGTTCACGCCAGCCGAACCAAGACTCTTTGATGGTGGTCACTTTATACATGTTCAAGTATCCATTGACCTATCCTTGCCATTGTGTCGTGGCAGATTAATCTCTCTAGGTGATGGGAAACAAGTGTGGGTATCTTTCAAGTACAAGCGATTGCCCAATATTTGTTACTGCTGTGGTCGGCTTACACATGATGATAGAGACTGCAAGCTTTGGATTGAGAGTGAAGGAACACTTAAAACTGAGCAGTGAGAATTTGGACCTAACCTGCGAGCACCTCCATTTTTTGCTTCAAGGAAAAATGTGATCATGGTCCCTGGTCTATGTGGCAAAGAAAAAGATGAATGCTGAAAATATGGTAGACCAGAATCTAGGCCATCTCTTAGGGTCAGGGAGGGGAATCGTGCCGGAGCAACCACAAAAAGAAACAGCTAGCAATGAAGCTGAGAATAATTCTCTATCAATGCATAATGCTTTTGGTGGAGTAAATTTGGCTGAAACAGTAATTCAAAATCAAACAGATACGGTGATAATTGAGGAGTTAAAGTCTCCTAATGATTTTGAAATAACATTAAAGGATATTGATGAAGAGTTAGGTTTGGCTAAGGAGTTTGGTTCAGCCTAGGAGTCTTTCAAGGGCCCTAATTGACATGACAACTTAAGTGGAAATGCATAACTTAATATGTCATGTGCACCTCAAGCAGCTAAGGTTTCTGATCTAAAAGAAAATAAATGTGTTCTCCCAACCTAGACCCGAAGAACCAAAACACACACCAGTGATAGTACAACACAGACGATACACACTTTAGGAAAGAAAAGATTAGCAGTTGGAGATGAGGTTCACACCAGCCAAATGTTTTCAGGCTTCTCACAGTGAAGTAAAACCATCTTTTGTATTGGTAGAGGCTGATAGTCAGCCCTGCCAACAGCAATGAGTTGTTTAGAATGGAACCATCGTGGGCTTTTGAACCTACGTACAAGAAGAGATCTCGTTGAAATTGTACAAGCAAAAGATCCCTCTGTAGTGTTTTTTTAGCCAAGACACTTACAGATGATGCAAGGCTAGAGTTCATTCAAAGGAATATCGATTTTGATCACAGGTGGGTTGTTCCAAGGGTGGGAAGAAGTGGTGGGTTAGTTCTTTATTAGAGAGCATCAATAAATTTAATAGTGGAAGGATTAGACAAACATTATATTGATGTTGTGATTGATAAGAATACGGAAAACAAATGGAGATTAACTAGATTTTATGGTGAACCTGATATCACAAGAAGACATGAAGCTTGGGATAAGTTAAAAGCTCTAAACTCATGGCCTGAGAGGCCGTGACTGTGTTACGGTGATTTTAATGAAATTATTAGGCAAGATGAGAAAGTCGGGGGAGCAAGGCGACCTTACAATCAAATGTAGCTATTCAAGGAGGTGATTGATGAATGTGGCTTCATGGATTTGGGGTACGAGGGCTCAAACTATACTTGGAGTAGGCACTTTGAAAATCGTAATTCAATATGGGAGAGACTTGACAAGTGCTTGGTTACAAATAGCTAGTTCGTGAAATTTCTGGGATCACGGTTGCATCACTTAACATGCAATTCATCTAACCACGTGCCTATCTACATTTCACTTTCGGGTTTGGATCCACCTGTTCGCAAATATGTTTTTCGGTTCAAACAAATATGGCTTTCAAATACTGGTTGTGAGGAAGTGGTCCATTCGGCCTGGAATAGTATTGATGGAGTTGGGGTTGATGGAGAAATATTGGCTAAGGTTGATAAGTGTGGGAAAGATTTGAGTTGGTGGGATAAAAATGTTTTGTCAATGTACGAATGGAATTGGTTTGTCTGAAGAAATTACTAGATTAAGGAGAAAGGGCAGCCACGCTTAGTGGGAACAATTTTCGAGTTAGACAAGTAAAGAAGGAAATTGAGGTCTTGCTAGATAAAGAATCAACCATGTGGGCTCAACAGTCGAGGGTACTATGGGTGAAGCAGGGGGATAGAAATACCAAAAATTTCTATTGTTATGCCACAAGGAAATTTTGAAAAAAATCAATGGAAGGAATCAAAGATGAAAGTGGGATATGGAGAGTTAAACAAGAGGAGATAGTCATGGTCATGGTAAACTACTACAAGACACTTTTTTCTTCTACCGAGAAAAGTGTTCCTCCAAGTGTGTTAGCTTGTGTGCCCATAGTTATCAATGAGGAGATGAATGAAGGCCTTTGCTATGAGTTTGAAGCATGTGAAGTGGTTACAGCTCTATAACAAATGGCACTTCTCAAAGCTCCAGGCCCGGATGGAACGCCTCCACTTTTTTATCAGCATTTTTGGAGCACGGTAAATCACGATATCACAACAGCCATATTATCATGGTTAAACCCAGGTACCATACCTACACCCTTGAATCATACATTCATCACACTTATCTGGAAACAAATTATCCTAAACATGCACACCAATTTTGACCCATTAGTCTTTGTAATGTACTTTACAAAATATATTCTACAATCCTTGCTAATCAATTGAAAAAAATTACTCCCATCCATTATCATAGAACATCAATCAGCCTTTACCAAGGATAGATTAATATCAGATAACATTTTGGTGGCTTTTGAAACCCTGCACAACATACAAAATTATAACTTGGGCACTCATAGGTATATGGCACTAAAATTGGATATGAGTAAGGCATATGACCAGGTTGAGTGGTATTTTTTAGAAGAACTTATGAGAAAAATGGATTTCAATGAAAGGTGGATAAAAATTGTAGTGGAGTGTATGAAAACAGTTTCATATTCTATTTTAGTAAATGGAGAGCCATATGGTATGATTCATCCTACCAAGAGGATTAGACAGGGAGACCCACTTTCCCCATTCCTTTTCCTGCTTTGTACTGAAGGGTTGAATGGATTGATCAAAAATGCAAAAATACATGGAGATATTCATAGCTTCTCCCTTTGCAGGAAAGGTTTGAAACTAACACATCTGCTTTCTACGGATGATAATCTTCTTTTTTACAGGGCAACCATGGAAGAATGTGAAAATGTGCTGGCAATTCTAAATATGTATGAGGAGGCCTCGGGACAAAAAGTAAATAGGAGCAAAACATCTTTATTCTTTAGCAAATCTATCCTCACCGAAGTGAAGCATGAAATTAAGGTGGCTTTAGGAGTTCTAGAAATTATGCAATATGAAAGATATCTTGGGCTTCCTTCTTTTGTTGGCAAGGGAAAAAAAGAAAAGAAAAACTTCAATTACATAAAGGAGAGGGTGTGGCGAAAACTTTGAGGATGGGAAGGTAAATTACTTTCCTAAGTAGGAAGGGAACTGCTCTTAAAGTCAGTCATACAAGCTATCCCTACATATACAATGGGATGTTTCAAATTACCACTTGGTTTGTGTAATGAAATTGAAGCTCTAATCAAGAAATTTTGGTGGGGGCAAGGAGGTGACTGCGGGAAAATTCATTGGGTTAAATGGGAGGATATGACAAAATCAAAAACAATTGGAAAAATTGGTTTTAGAGATCTTGTCATGTTCAACGACTCACTTTTAGCAAAGCAAGCTTGGCAACTTTTGCACAATAAAACCTCACTCTTCTATAAGGTGTTCAAAGCACGTTTCTTCCCAAACACAACAATCATGGAGGCTGCCAATACAAGGATGGGATCATATGCTTGGAAGAGTATCCTTAAAGGGAGAGATATCATTCAAAGAGGGGCAATATGGAGGATAGGAAGTGGAGAAAGTATTAAAATTTGGTAGCAACATTGGCTACCAAAGAAGCATACACCATAGTAGCCAATCTGCCCCATGGAGAGCTTCGAAAACCATACAATGGACTCCCTGTTTGATCCCAACACGAGACGATAGCATAAGGGATTGGTGGATGGGTTATTTGTGACCGAAGATGCTAAGCTAATTAAAAAAATTCCCCTTAGCCAAAATGCAGCAGAGGACACATTATATTGGTCGTACACTAGCACTAGAGAGTATACTTGCAAGTCCGGTTATAGGTTTCTAAAAGAAGAATCAGAGTTGTAGGCAAATGCACAAGTTCCTCCAATCTGAGATAAGTATGTATGGAAGGGAATCTAGAATATGAGAGCACCGCTAAAGGTCAAAAATTTTATTTGGTGAGCGTGCCATAACACCATGCCAACAAAAAAAGCGCTGGTACGAAGAACAGTCATAGCTAATCCGAAATGTGAGCAATGTAAAATCACTGTTGAAGATCCACTGCATGCTTTGTGGTCATGCCCAAAACTGGATGTTGTGTGGGCTAATCAAGCGATGTGGAGTTTCAGACATGGTGTCGAGTTTTTGGACTTTAAGGAGCTTCTCTCATGGCTAATCGTGGAAGGAAAGCAAGTGGAGCTCTTTGCATTTACGGCTTGGACAATATGGAATCAGCAAAATCAAGTCAGGCAAAAATTACAAGCCAAATCGCTTCACCAAGTGGCTGAACAATGAAAAGCACTTATGAACGAGTACCATACAAATCTGCAGGTAACCGAATTCCAGCCGAGACAGAAAGGCGGAAGAAATGGAAATAGATGGCGGACTTCACTAGTAGGATTCGTGAAGATAAATTTCGATGGTGTTGTGTTCACCGATACCAATATGTCTGGACTTGGAGTGGTTATCAGGGATGATAATGGTTCAATTTTGGCCTCTGGTTCGAAGAAAATTTCCCAGGCTTACAAGTCCGATGAGATTGAAACAACGGCAACGACGACAACTCTCTCATTTGCGCATAAACTGGGGTTCAAACATGCTATATTGGAAGGTGATTCACTTGTGTTGATTAATGCTTTGAATACAGAGGTGCACTCCTTAGCTCCGATGGGTCTATTGATAGAGGATGTTAAGATGCTTTCCCAAAACTTTGATAAGTTGCTTTATTCTCACACTAAGAGAAACAGCAATTTTGTAACTCATAATTTGACTAAATATGCTATAGGCATACTAGATTTTCTAGTGTGGATGGAAGATATCCCACCACACCTCTTTTCTGTTTTACAATCTGATTAGATTGATTTACATTAAAAAAATACATTCATCTTTAGACCAAAGGCTTATAAGGCATGAGTGGGAGACGTCTCTCCCCGATGTGGGATTGAACAAATTCTTGAGAACTAAGGCTCAACGCCATTTCCAAAGAGGACAATACTTGATTGGGGGCTACTTTGGCCTAAGGATGAGTGTACCACTACTACACGTGTAGTAGTGGTACACTCATCCTTAGGCCAAAGGCTTATAAGGCATGAGTGGGAGACGTCTCTCCCCGATGTGGGATTGAACAAATTCTTGAGGACTAAGGCTCAACGCCATTTCTAAAGAGGACAATACTTGATTGGGGGCCAAGACGAAAGTCCTCCCACAAGCAGAATTCTATATCCATGACATTTGCAATTTTACCGGTAAGAAAAAAAAAATTATTTCTTTTGTTTTTTCTTTTTGGAGTTTTTCGTATAAATTAAATTAAGCTAACAACAAATAACAACAGACTAAAAATTAAAAATTGAAAATTGAAAATCTTGTAACTCAACATCATTTTTCTTTATGATTAAGAAATTGTATTAAACTAATGGGACGTTTGTTTCGCTGTGATGTGCCTTTGACGTAATGCACATTACGATGATGTGACATTAAGGTTTTGGGTTTTTTTATTTTCTTCTAACATTATCATAATTTAAAATTTCAAAATATTCACATTATTTTAATCTCATCGCCTTTCTAAACAATGTAATATTGTATTTTTGTATTGAAATTACATTAATGTAAGATTACATGTAATGTAATATTATGGCATAATGTAATCTCATAACGAACCATACACCCCCTAAGAGTCTTGTAGGCTTTGTAGCTAAACTACATCTCTTGGTATTTACTGTTTGGGTTATGTTAACAGATGCTCTTATAGCAATTGTTTTTTTTTTTTTTAGAGAAGGTCTTATAGCAATTGTTAATAAACTATTTTAGAAAGGGTTTTATAGTACTTTTATGGAAAAATGAAAAAATTGTCAAAACATTAATTACTTTTTTTTTTTTATAAAAACTTTTTAAAAATGGTTCACTAACAAATACCCTCAGAATTTCTCAAAAAAAAAAAAAAAAAAAAAAACAAACAAACAAATACCCTTAGAGCATTCGTTAACATTTCCCTTACTGTTTACAATGGAAATGTCAAAAGTCTCCTCTCTTATTGTAACTATTAAATTGTATTAAAAAAAATTGGTCTTAAAATTCACAACCTTATTTCAAAACTAAACTATATTCTTGGAAGGACAAAGTTGTAAGATTGATCTTAGAACACTTTTTTTCCCACTGAGAGCGTTTACATGTGATGCCTACAATGGAATAGATAGGAAGTGTTGTAGTGGTTCTTTTATGCAAGTGTTGTTCGTTTTCGTAGGCATAGGCGATGACACCATGCCCAATATGTAAGTTTGGTGGTACCAATTTTTCTTTCTCAAATAAAATAATTGCTCCTCACCTCGGTCACGCATGCGAGAGAGCTAGTGGACCAAAAAAAAAACACTATTTTTATATTTTTTTGCTAATCAAAACACTATTTTTATATTATTTTATTACTTATCTACTTTATAATCCCATTAGTTTGAGAGAAAGATTACACCTCACTACTCTCCTCAACAACCATATATCATATGATATGTGGCTGTTATTTGGTGAAAAGACTTTTTCCACCAAAAATAGATATTTTCAACCATATATCATATGATATGTGGCTGTTATTTGGTGAAAAGACTTTCTCCACCAAAAATAGATATTTTCATATAGGCTAAAATACTAAATTTATCTTCTAAATTTCACAATTTTTTATTTTAGTTCTATAAGTTTAGATTTTGTTAAGTTTTATTAATTTCCAATTAAGTTCTCCGTTAATGTGCCTTAGTTTATGCCGTTTTACTTCTTTTTTTTTTTTTCTACTTTTTTTTTATAAGTTTTTACTTACTACTTAATTTTAGAAAAGATGTTAATTATAAAAAAAGAAAAAGAAAAGAATGAGAAACCCAAACGCTACGGCACCTTGCCAAACGACGAGGCCTCCATCGAGTGCTCGACAACGTTAAGACTCGTGCCTCCTCCGCCGCTTCTTCTATCAACGCCGCCGGCACTGCGCCGCAGACTCCGTCTTTTATCTCATCTCAACCACTGTTATGCCAGAACTAACAAAGTTGCAAAACGACACAACAAAGAAAGTATACCCTCACTATGAAACTTCAAATCAAATGGGTCAAAGTTGTTAAAAAAACAAACGGGTTTCAGATAAAAAGTGAAATAAGTCATTACAAATTTTGGATCCAACCCAGATGTTTTTCTTCTTCTTCTATTTTTGTTATTAATTTTACTGTAAACCCAAAAAGAGAAACTGAGGACAATGTTTGAGGCAAAGATTCCACAATGAAATATATTATAACTCGGTCTATAAGAAACCAAAAAACAATCAAATCATGGAGATGACCAGAGTTTTAAAAAGGAGCCGTACACAATTTTTTTGTTTATGACAATGGATCTCTGCTCCAATCAAAGTTTGTAAAGCTTTATAGCTAGTTAGCTCAATTAGCCTCAAATAAAAAACAGAGCTAGTAAGCCTGCACAAAATCCAGATTCAAATCGGATTAGCAAATCAGCACCAACCACAAAATCAAATTGAAGACAAAATGGTCTGTTTGGTTGCTTAGAAAACTGTAGAAAATTCGAGAAACAGAATTTGGAAAGAAAGGACTGTGTGGAGAGCGTCTCAAGGAGTCGAGTCATGATTGCAATCTCTCTTCTCCCTCTTTCCCCCTTCTCGATCTCTCTTTCTCTCTCTTTCCTCCTATTTCTCATTCTTGGTTTCTCAGATCACGTATCGGTGGGGTGGGGTTTCTCATTCTTTTCTTCTTCTTTTTTTTAATTTTAATTAACGGTTTTTCTAAAATTAAGAAAAAATTAAAAATTAAATATAAAAAATCCTATAAAAAGTTAACGGCAGAAACTAACGGCACATTAATGGAAGACTTAATTGAGAATGAATAAAACTTAAAAGACTGAAATAACAAAACCTAAATTTATAGGACTAAAATAAAAAATTATAAAACTTTAGGGTCCGTTTGGGAGTTTATAAAGGAATGAAATGGAATGGATTTAGTAGGGAAATAAATGGAATGGAATGTGATTTAAAAATCTTGTTTGGATGTTATAAAATAAATGAATGGAATGGAAAGTAAGTAACACCGTTTGGGAGTGACATTGGAAGGAATGGAATAGAATCATTTTATAATAATATTACTATTATACCCTTCATTTTAAAGAATATAAAAAATAATCAATGAGAACTTATAATTTCTTTGAAATGCTTAGTATTTAGTGGATGATGTGAAACTAGTTAGTCACAATTGGGTCTGTGTTAGATTATTGAATTACAGTATTGTTTTGTCAAGGTGAATAGATTGTATCACGCTAATCAATAATTTAACAGATGAAGATAATGGCATGAAAAATTAATAATAGTACAATTTCTTTATTTCAATTTGCAAATTTTTTTTAGGGGCTACTAGTTTTAGATTGGATCTTTTTTGGCTGGTATGCTTTACAATGGATTTGATAATTTAATACATCTCCATCTCCCAATTTCATTAAGGAAAAAAAATTATTGTAGCTAAAAAACAAGTTATGTATATTTCTATGTTGTAAAGCAATTCACGCATCACATATTTATTCTCAACAAAATAAATATTGTCTAACAATACAAACAAATATCTTTTAAAAAAAAAACTCCGGTAATGAGTCATGCCAAAACAAGACAAAATAACATAATCCATTCCAAAACTAAGTTGGCCAAAAAATCCCACACTTTTTTAATTTTTAGGCCTAGACATCAGTGTCAATGAGACACATTTGCGCTCATGATCTGGGCAACCAAAGAACATCTCTTTATATGTTAGATTTTCCATAAAAAAATATGTAGGCCTCAGGCATAAAAAAATTTATATTAAAAATAATCTACTCCAACTTATTAAAGTTCTAAACTACTATTATTTTAATTAAAATACTTTTCATTTTATTTTCTTCTCATTTTAAATTTTTTTTACTCTTGTTTTTTTCTTAACCACACACCTGTCCTTGTACACTAGCTTTAACATCTTAATAAGTTGTAAACAAATGCATAAAATATATTATGTATATATTTTGTTTAGACAGAAAGGGAATTGACGTTGATAAATTATAACATAGATTGATGGATAGAAAAGGGAACTATCTTGGTCTGATATTGGTTTTGTTATTTGCATTGCAAGAATCCTGTTGTGATTTCATGAATAAGTAGTGGGCAATAAATTTGTTTGAATTATTTTTGGCTAAGAATATATTCAATGAAATGCCTTGATTTGAATTTGGGCAGAGTCATGTTACTCGGTCCTAGGCTGAATCATTTTCATGTTCAACATTAATAGTAAAAAAATAAATTTCTATGGTAACTCAGTGTATGATTTTCTGCAACAGTGCATTACTTTCTAGTTTCTTCTCATTTAATTTTTTTTTTACTCTAGTTTTTTTCTTAACCACACACCTATCTTTTGTCTAAACTTGTACACTAGCTTTTGCAGACATTTCCTCTTAACCAGACACGTGGTGAAGCCTTGGAGCTATTAACTAATTGGATGGTTGACTTAAAACTGCAAGTGTACGTAACACACCACTTGCTTCGTAAATAACAGAAGAATCAAAGAGGAAACAGAGTAAAAAGCAAATTTGAGTTCTCTAGCGGTTCTCAGTTTCAAATTTATAGCAGTTCTATAGCAGTTTTCCAGCAATTCTCACTTTTAAATTTCTAAATACAATTTTTTTTTAGCTGTACAGGTAACAGCAGTTTTTGTTTCTTTTCACTTTCAAGGTTTTTTCGTTTCTTTTCACTTTCAAGGTTTTTAGTTGTACAGAATGTAGTTTGTTTTCGTTTTTAGGTGTACAAAAATACTATATATCACTCTCATGAATCACTAGCAAACAGTTCATAAAAGTTATAAAAAAAAAAAAAAAAAAAAAAAGACTAGCAAACAATCGAAAAGAAAAAGAAAAAGATAGACATACTTGGTTTGAGCAATATCTGAAAATTGCAGCAAACAAAAAAAAAAAAAAAAAAAAAAAAAAAAAAAAAAAAAAAAGACCAGCAGCAGCAGCTTCACTTTGTAGAGGACGGACAATATTGTGCAAGAATTATAGCTTTATTTTTCTTACGGCTGAATGAGAAAAAAAATGCTGATATTAAAGGGGTAATTTAGGGATTTTAACAAAAATTTCATTAAACCTAAATTCATTCCCTCCCATTCCTCCCAATTTTGAGGGGAACACAAATTTGAGGTTTTGAGAGAAAAGGGAGGAATGAGCATTCCCTCCTAACCATTCTATTCCCTCCCACTTAAACTCCCAAACAAGGGAATGGACATTCCATTCCCTCCGTTAAAACTCCCAAACAAGAGGAGGGAAGAATATTCTAAAAATATTCCTTTTATTCCATTCCATTCCCTCCTCCCAAACGGAGCCTAAATGATGATTTTTGCATTTTTGCATTTCATATATATATATATATATATATATATATAGGGATCAAACCCAGGTGGGGCCTAAGGGGGCCAGCCCCCAGGTCCAATTTTTTTTTTTTAGTTTTATATATTTCATTTTTGTAGTTGGACCCTCTTCCAAAACCTTAAGCCCCATTTTTCTTAATAAGTCTAACTAGTCTCACCTAAATAGCAACTATCCAACCCAAAAACTTAACCAAAAAAAAAAAAAAATTCACAATGTTGATTGTATTTTAGCAAAAAAAATTTACCACTAAAGAACCAAAAAATCATGTGTTATTAGAGAAGCCAAAACTAAATTTTTTGCAATTACAATAAATTGGTATGAATATTAATTGACTATAACAAGTTGTTAAAAGTAAAATACAATATTTTATTAAAATTATATCTCTTCCTTCAACAAAAAAACTCAAATTCTCTCTCTTCTTTTATTATTTTAGTGAGTTGTTTATATTATTTTAAATGAAGTGATAAAAAAAAATAGTATATTTGATATTAGGTGTATTATAAAGTGAGGTGTAAAAATAAATAAAGTAATTTTTTGAGATTCTAAAAGCTAAAATTTTTAGCAATACCATTGTGAATGCTCTAACTTCAACCAAAAACATTATTTTGTTTTTGTTTTTGTCTTTGTTGGTAAATGATTGCATCTTAATGTATTTAGAAACAACGATTTTGTGTATTTATAATTTTTTAATACTATATGGATGCCTATTTAGAGTTTTTTTTTTTTTTTTTTTTTTCCTTTATACTCCGGCTCCTACTGGCTTAAAATCCTGAGTCTGTCCCTACATATATATGTATATATATAGTTCTCTAATACTCCAGAAATTGAAACTGATGGCTACAACGTATTTACCCAGTGCATTACTTTTGTACTTTGTAGAAAATTGTTTTGTAACAAACTATAACTGATCTACTAGTATTTTTCTAAAATGGAATCAGTGAAATTCAACTTTACCTTTACTTTCCCAACTTTAATTTGCAAATGAAAACTAAACTAAAACCAAAGATTGACATGATGCGTTAAAGTGACACAGAAAATTTGGGTAGACATTCTGATTCTGTTGTACATGATGTGGTCTTGAAATTGTTATTGGTTTTAAATATGTAGATATATATATATATATATATATATATATATATATATATATATTACACACTATCAGATAGATAGAGCTACATGTTTGAAATTTTAAAAATAAATAACAATAAATGAGGGAATTAATATGTAGCAGCCTTTGCCAATCGCCAATCGCCAATCTTATGGTCTATGACAGCCAGCCAAGCCATGTTGTTGATTCTGCAACGGTTGTTCATATACATATATATATATATATATATATATTAAAGTATGGACATTAATTACAAGGAAATTGATTTGCATTTTTAAATTTTACAGTTCATAAATATATCTTGAGTAAGACTTAGGTGTTGTTCTTTACGTTTCCTTTTTGAGATTCTGTCATGTGGATTTTTTCTCATGGGGTGAAAGTGTATTTTTTAGTTAAGTAGTCACATAACTGAATTTTAAAAAGAGAATTTAAGAAACAGCACCTAAAGTACTGTACATAAGTTTTGTCATTCCAATAAAACACACAAACCATATTCTCTACCTATTATTTGTGAGAGTGCCTTTTTCTTCAGCACATTGGCCCAAGGATCCTGGGCCAAGCAGTTGTAGTTTGGTGAATTGGGCTTGGTTCACTGCAGCTAAAAGGGTTGTTTAAGAACCAAGTGGTGCACATGGCATGTTTCCTACAATACACATAAACTAGCAAATGAGAATATTTGTATTGAACAACAATGAAAAACAGCAAAGGCGTGCAAAGTAATCAAGAAATACACAAAACAATTGTTAGGGATCCTTGGATTAATAAGAAATACTTCATTAGTTTTTCCTTAGTTATGATTACAATGCGCTCACTAAGACGTGATACGAGATTCAAATAAACTCAAAAATTACAGACTTTAATGGCTATCCAGGCCTCTAAGACTTGCAAAATTTGAACCCTTTTGAATTCAAGTATGTGCTATAGTGGCTGTTTTTGGGATACCAGGAGATATTTCACTGTTTTCCATTGAATTTAACAGAGTTTTCTTAATGGTTTTCTATCGAGACTTTTTATTGCTCGCTCAAAAATTCCTCCTTTTTGCTGGCTACCTTCCCCCCTTTTCATAGTGTCATTCTAGGGTCCCGGGGAACTATTGATTCCCCTCTTTTGCTCCCTAAGGTACCAGAGCCCTTTTTGTACCCATCACCCAGAAGGTTGAACCTTTCCCTGTTTCTCATAATTTCTTCCTTTTGGTGCTGTTTCTTTGAAAGCCTATGTCTGACTTTCCATTCCGGAATGTGCCTGTTCTTAATTTCACGTTCCTCAAAACCTCTTACCCCTTTTTGATTCAGCTTTTGGCCGTCCTTCCTTTTTCCCAAGTTAGCGAAATCCATCTATGCTGGTTCGAAGGTCTTTCCTGCTACTTCCTTTTTTATAACTCCTCATTCTAGTTCCCCGAGGTACCGTTCCCTTGTATCGTGAGTGGTTACTCTAGGCTTTCTGCTTTTCTTGCTGCATCTCTGGTGCTTGAGAAAGACATATCTGCCATTCGTTTCTTGTGTTTTTGGCGTTTCCTTTGAGCTATCTTAATCCTATCTTAACTGTGTTACACGTCTCGAGGATCCCGAGCCTTTGGCGGCCTTTGGGGATCCCGACTCAACTCTTCACACTGGTCTTCAATCTTCTAATCTTGACAAACTGGGTCTTTTTTCTTTTTCTTCCTTCTTTTCTCATAGGCTTTAAGGCTTGTCCCTTTATGGCTTTTGGGCTTTAAGCCTTTCGGGCTTACCATCTTTTTTTAAATTCACTTTCTATGGCCCCTTGTGCTATTTCTTTGGGCCTGGGTGTTGTGATTTTTTAAACCTCAACACTATTATAATACAATTTTATATAGAATTATATGGCAAAAATGGCCCATTACCATCAATTTTCAAAATAATTTGCCCAGAAACACTGTTTCCAAACTATATAGCAATATACCACTTTTTTAGGTACTCAAGCTTGCCAAGCTCGAGTACCATGTTTTTTTAATCCAATATCGCCCCATATTCAAGGAGCCCTATAGTGGCGTTTTTAAGCCCTATAGTGACGTTTTCGGGCTTTATAGCGGCGTTTTTAAGCTCCCATACCAGGTTAGGGGGCCCTATAGTGACGTTTTCGGGCCCTATAGCGGCGTTTTCCTGCAAAATTTTTTTTATAAGTGCCCATAACAGGTTCAAGGGGTCCTATAGCGGCGTTTTTAAGCCCTATAGTGACGTTTTTAGGCCCTATAGCGGCGTTTTCCTGCAAAATTTTTTTTATAAGTCCCTATAACAGGTTCAAGGGGCCCTATAGTGGCGTTTTTAATCCCTATAGTGACGTTTTTGGGCCCTATAGCGTCGTTTTCCTGAAAATTTTTTTTATAAGTCCCCATAACAGGTTCAAGGGGCCCTATAGTGGCATTTTTTGGCTCGAAAACGTCACTATAGGGCTTAAAAACGCCACTATAGGGCTCCTTGAATATGGGGCGATAGGGGATTAAAAAAACATGGTACTCGAGCTTGGCAAGCTCGAGTACCTAAAAAAGTGGTATATTGCTATATAGTTTGGAAACAGTGTTTCTGGACAAATTATTTTGAAAATTGATGGTAATGGGCCATTTTTGCCGAATTATATAGTACATATCGCATTCACATCTCCATAATTGAAAGTCAACTGAACTAATAAGTATGAATCAAAATCCAATTATATTTACAAATGGCATATTGAGCATTTGTTCACACAAAACAGAACTCCCCCCTTCCCTTCAAATTCTATTATTTATGCACATTGAATATAATTATAAATGTATAAAAAGTAATCATTAGAAGCAAACTCTATATGTTGAAACTCTCTCAAATAAAGAAAGTAAGAAAAAAAAAAAGTAATAAGATACTATGTACTGCACTAACAATTTCTTTTTGTCCAAATCCAAAATTTTAAATAAAGTGTAAATGCATTTTTGGTCCCTACATTTTGACCTTATTTCCGTTTTGGTCCATACTTTTTTATTTTACCACTTTTGGTTACTAAATGAAAAAAGCGTTCCATTTTGCTCCCTACCGTTACTCACTTAACAGAAATATCCTACGTTGCAAACGGAGTATAGTAATGACACACTAAATGCTGACGTGGCCATTAAAAAAATAATAATAAATTTTTATTTATTATTTAATAAATGCCACGTCAACTTAGAATTTTAAAAATTAATTTATCAATTTTAACAAAAAGAAAAGAAAAGAAAAAAACAGAATTAAAAAAAAAAAAAAAAAAAAAAAAAAAAAAAACACACACACACACACACACATGAATTCAGATCTAACATTCTCATCATCAAGAACACACAACAACACAAACCCTAAAAAAATCATACAAACCTAGAAAATCTTATTTCCGTTTTGGTCCATACTTTTTTATTTTACCACTTTTGGTCCCTAAATGAAAAAAGCGTTCCATTTTGCTCCCTACCATTACTCACTTAACAAAAATATCTTACGTTGCAAACGGAGTATAGTAATGACACACTAAATGCTGACGTGACCATTAAAAAAAATAATAAATTTTTATTCATTATTTAATAAATGCCACGTCAGCTTAGAATTTTAAAAATTAATTTATCAATTTTAACAAAAAGAAAAGAAAAGAAAAAAACGGAATTTAAAAAATAAAAAAACACATGAATTCAGATCTAACATTCTCTTCATCAAGAACACAAAAGAGCACAAACCCTAAAAAAATCATACAAACCTAGAAAATCAAACACAAAAACAGAAGAAAATCAAACCCAAAAAAAACATAATAGAATATTGTACAAAACAAAATCAATCCACATATATACATAAACCAAAATATCCAAAAGAAAAAATAGGTTTAAATTTGTAAATTCAATCAATACAATCGTTAACAAAATATTCACAAAATCAAACAAACCCATCTCAATCCCTCAACCATACCAACACAAACCCAGCTTAACCAAACCAACACAAAGCAAAATTAAAAATTAAACAAATACTTGAATTTAGATCTGGTATCACTTTCAACAAGAACACTAAAGGCTTGATTGGTAGGGGGATTTTTGTTTTTGTTTTCAAAACAATATAAAAACAATTTTCAAAAAATTGAACTTGAAACTAGTTTTTAGATAATAATTTTTTAAATTTTATGTGTTTGGCTCCCACTTTTAAGAAAAAATTTCAAAATACTAAAAACAAAGAATAATTGTTTAGGAGAACATTTCTATTTTTGAAAATTAAAAAAAAAAAAATATATATATATATATATATATATACAAAAAGTAACGTATAGAATCTATAGATTACATTTTTTTGCGTGAATAATGATAAGAGAATAGAGCTTATCATAATAAGTTTCAAATTTGAAGGGTGAGAATTCTTTTTGTAATAAAGATAAGCTCCTTAATTTAAGAGATAAAAGAGTTTTAACAAATACGTGGGGTCCACTGTTTTTAATTTATTTACAACCATGTCATTAAAAACATTTTATGTATCCTGAAAACACCCCCTTAGCCGTTTTCAAAATCATGTTCTAAACTAGGAAAATAGGATACATTTCTTTGAAAACTATATTTAGAAAATATCAGCCAAACAATAAATTCAAGTGTCAGATCCACCATTTTATGAACTGCAAAAAAAACTATATTTAAATACTATTACTGAACATGCCCTAAAGAACAAAAACCTAGAAAAACTTAAGAATTCACACTTAGATTTTCTAGGATTTTCTTACCCTTTCTTGTCAACCAAACACAAACACAAATTGATCTCCAACAAGAACACCAAAACATCTCAAACTCAATAATCAACAATTAACAAACCCACCCTTCGACCCACCACCGGACCCAACCAACCATTGCTTCACAACTACCACCACACCGACCTCAGCCTCTCTCTCAACACAAATCAAAGCTATGGGAGGTTGTGGAGAGGGGAGGAAACAAGTATGGGCGAGGCAGAAAGGGGAATCAAAGAGGGAGAGAAAGACACCAATAGTCAGCCAACCACCAATCTGAGAAAGAGACCCACTAAGAGAGCATCGATCTGAGCCAGAGAGAGAGAGAGAGATCCACCAATCTTAGAGAGGAGCTTAAGGCATTTGGGTTTGGGTTTGAGCACAATCAAGAGATAAAGAGATTGGGGAACCAGTTTGATAAAGAAGTTTTGGGGTTGAAGAGAGATTTAGGAGTTTTGGAAGAGAGAGAGGAAGGTTTGAGAATGTTTTAAAAGGGTTGGGGAATTGGTTTGATAAAGAAGTTTTGGGTTGAAGAACTTCTAAGTGTGTGAGAATTTTTTGGGTTTGTAAATGAAAATTTGTTGCATTTGGTTGCCAAGAAAATGCTTAATAAAATGTAATTTTGTTTAACTCTTATTGATCTAAGAATATGATTCATGTTCTGGGGAAGAACACAAAGAACATGAACATGTTCTTCAATAAAAATAAGGCGTAAATGCACTTTTGGTCCCTACATTTTGGGCCGATTCGCATTTCAGTCCCAAAATTGATTTCGTTCCTATTGTTGTCCCTTAAAAAAGAAAATCGATTATATTTTGGTCTTTGCCGTCAACCCACTAATAGAAAATCCTACATGGCTAACGAAGTGCCATGTTTGCACTGACGTGGCACTGACATGTCAATGACATGGCATTAAAATATCATTAAAAATTCTATTTGGCATTTTTTAGTGCCACGTCAGCATTTTAATTATTTTTTCAAAAACCACATCAGAAAATATAATTTTGATTTAATCTGAAAATACAAATTTGATTTAAATTAAAATTTTAATTTCTCAAGTCTCAAATTTTCATGCATTTTATGTTTTCTTAACCAAACACAAATATACAAAATATTTAGGTTTTAAGCTGGAAATCAGTTCAACTTCTCTAGTTCTCTTCTCCTCTCTCTCTATTTGAGCTATTCCATGGCTACCACGAGCCACCACTGGCGGTGATTTTTCTCCAAACCTCTATCCTCACAATCTCACTCTCTCTAATCCTTTGATACTCACAAATTGGCAAAGCCTCTATGGCTGAACCTTGAGCTTCTCATCATACTAAATCGGCAAAGCTTCTCTTTCAGTGTCCTTCTTTGCTCCACTACTTCGGTCACCAGAGGTTTGATCTGGGTTTGTTTTTCCATCTGGGTGTTGTTTGTTTTAAATTTATGTGTTTTTCTTTTCCATATGGGTTTAATGATTTTTCTGGGTTTATGGGTTTCGGTGGAGGGTGGTGTTTGGATATGGAAAATGTGAACATTGCCAGTGGTGGCCATGGCATGCAGCAAGAAGAGAATTAGTGCCTATGAGTGGGTATCTGGGTTTGTTTGATACTTGTATGATTGAGTTTGTTTAGATCTGGGTATCCTTGCTATTGATCTTGGTATGTTTGTGTTTTTGTTTTTTGGAGAGAACATGGTGTTGTTTGTTTGGTTCAGATTTGGGTAACTTGCTTGCTCTTGTTCTGGGTTTTTTGTGTGTTTGTTTCTCAAGAGAAATTCTAGGTTTGTGGGTTTGCTTCTAATTGAGTTGGTTACTGGTTTATGGGTTTATTTCTTTGGTTTATTTATGGTTTGGTTTGGTTTCTTTGGATTTGATAAAGATTAGATCTGGTTGCTGGATTTGGATTTAGGGTTGCTTGAGATTAGATTTGGTTCCTGGAAGAACATGAAGAACAAGTTCAGTTTATCACCACATACTTATGTTCTTACGAAAAAATTAATAATAAATAAAATTAGATTTAAGGTTTTTTTTTTTTTTTTTTCAATTTTCTAACATGGCTTTTTTAAAAAAATTTAAATGCTAAGGTGGTATTAAAAATGCCAAATAAGATTTTTCTATTATTATTTTATTAGCCACATCAGCACAAACATGGCACTCTATTAGCCACGTAGGATTTTCTATTAGTGGGTTGACGGCAAGGACCAAAATAGAATCGATTTTCTTTTTTTAGGGACGAGTGGACGACAATAGGAACGAAATCAATTTTGGAACTAAAATGCGAATCGGCTCAAAATGTAGGGATTAAAAGTGCATTTATGCTAAAAAATAATGTAAGCAATAAAAAAATTTTAATTTAATTATCTTATTTTATTTATAAAAAAATTTGAAAAAAACATGAAAATTTCTTTTTTAATTATTATTTTATGCTAACATGGCATTTTTAAAATTCTAAATAAATTTTTTTAATAGTCACATCAACATTTAGTGTATAAGCACTACACTCCATTTGCCATGTAAGATATTTCCGTTAAATGAGTAACAATATAGACCAAAATAGAACTTTTTTTTTTTTTTTTTTAGGGACTAAAAGCAGTAAAATAAAAAAGTAAGGAACAAAATGTAAATATGGTCAAAATGTAAGTGCTAAAAATGCATTTATGCCTTTAAACAATTCAATTTTATTCGTTCTCTTCTTCAAACTTTGGGAACATCTCTCTCTTTTCTTTTTCTTTTTCTTTTCTTTTTAAAATTTTTATTAAAAGTTTATGTTCAAAGATAGTATATATTAGACAAAAGCACCATTTTGGTCCCCATATTTTGGGATCACAGTCAATTTGGTTCCTATATTTTGATAACAGTCAATTTGGTCCATGTTATTTTGAACTTATAGTCAATTTAGTTTCTACTGTTAACTCACTAATGGAAAATGCTTACATGACAAACTGTGTGCATTGTTGGCACAATTGGAGCCTACGTAACAAATAGAATAATAATAAACTTTTTTTATTAACTTCAAACAATTCCAAGTCAGTAATTAATTTATCAATTTTAAAGAAATTTAAAAAAATAAAAATCAGATCTAAAACATGCTGATTTTACTTAACCCAAAAAATCAAACCCAAATCAATTTTCACAGGTCTCAATTCTTCAATCCTCACCTATACACACCATCGTGTGGCTCAACCTTCTACAATTTCTCTTGCCCTCAACGGTTTCAATCTCTCTTTCCCATCTCCCTGTAGCTATCCACAGTCCAAAATCAATCATCTATAATCCACAACTAAATAAACCCCAAATCCAAAAATATTCAATCAAGTAATCAATCCAAAGGCATGGAGAGAGAGAACTAGCATATTTCATTACCCACTAATCTTCTCCACAATTACAGAAAGCCAGAGCCTCAACGTTGAAATCTAAACTTATCCACTACTCTTTCTTTAAGCTATTGGACCGGGTGGACTAGGATGATTCAAGGCATAGATCTGAAACCCAACACAACACTGCCAAACGAGCCTCCACATGCAATCCACTTCATTTCCCACCCACCTTCTTCTATTTATATAATAAAGTTTCAACTGGGTTGGTTGGCCTAGATTCCTAAAGTGAAGAATTGAGATTTGTGAAAATTGATAAGGGTTTGATTTTCTGGGTTTAGTTTAAGATTAGCATGTTTCAGATTTGAATTCAATTTTTAATTTTTTTTAAATTGATAAATTAATTAATGACGTGGAATTGTTTGAAGTTAATTAAAAAATTTTATTATTATTTTAGTTACCCCATAGGCTCTAAGTGTGCCAACAATGCACATAGTTTGCCATGTATACATTTTTCGTTAGTGAGTTAATTGTAAGGATCATATTGACTGTAAGTTCAAAATAACATAGACCAAATTGATTGTTATCAAAATATAAAGACCATATTGACTATAAGTTTAAAATGTAGGAACCAAAATTGTGTTTTAGCTCCAAGCTATCAGGGGTTATTCAGGAACTTCATAAATTATTATTTAGTTTGTTTTTACAAACAAACTATAATAAATAATGCTCTCTGAATCTGAACTGGCCAGCTCAAGTTTTTAAAACTCATGATGAAACGGTCATAATAAGTCTTCACTCTCCCTGAACCAGCTGTGTAGTAGTTGGAGTTGCGATCGGAGGACACAAAAAACAAATGTAAGTCTTCAGTCTCTACAATTGAACCAAACTCCAATACAAAAAAAGTTCAAGAAACTCGATCAGATGCAACAATCATTGAAAGGAAAAGAAGATGAAGAAGAAGAAAAAGAAATATGGGATTGTGGCAGTCCTCTCTATGACTCATATGAATTGGCTTCACTAAGTCATATCATCGACAGGCATCTAATGGCATTGCCACATCTGGGACTGGGTGGATGTGGATCAAGATCAAACAACGTGGTGGTAATGGTATCGGAATCCATAAACAGAGAAAAAAATAATTCAAGTACTGGCTCTGGGTGTGTTATGAATATGATGTGGAAGAGGAAGGTGACCATAGGAGGAAGAAGGAATGAAAAGCCTCAGAAAATCAAAACGTGGATTTCTTCCTTTTTTAAAAGGATTGGTTCTTGGAAGATATAGAAATGAAACAGGTGATTTGAGTATATGGGAATCATGATTTTCTTTTTTCTTTTTTTTTCTTTTCTTTTTTTAACTTTGTTGGCGTTGAATGTTGATAATGAGTGAAATGCATTATGCATATATATATATATATATACATGATCATCTTTAGACTTTAGTGATCAATAGTCTAATGTATGAACTTGTTGAATGTAATATACATTGATTCAACTTCATAACCAGACATGACGACAATTTTTATTTTTTCCCCTTAAATTAAATGAGTATCTCAATTAATTTGCATGATTGAGTTTGATTCATGGGGTTATTTTAAATTTTAATTTTAAAGTGTGAAGGATCTAATTAAGGATTTTTCTTTCGATTAAGCATTTTGTAATTGAGATAGACAAAGTGACAAACATACCAATACCATCACTGCGTCTGTAATTGCTGGCCAGCTTTTATATATATATATATGTTTGTGGGCAAGTTTTTGACTTGTCTATGACTGATAGCCGATAAGAGTGTTTTTAGTAATGGGGATGTTTGATAGAGGAGTTTGAGTAATATTGTTTGGATGCTTTTGATATACATGTAGGTAAAAAAAGTGTTTAATATTGTTTAAAATACTCAAAAGTGTGTTTGAACTTACCTACCAAACACCCCTAATTAGAGATAATTCAGATATAATTATGTCAACGAAGTGGCTTATGAGTTATTAATAAATAAAAGAAAAATCAAATCGTACATGTAGATGAGAGGTCTTATTTCCATCAAAAGAAAAAGAAAAAGAAAAAGAAAAAAGAGAATTTATGTGTCCTACAGAGTTAATAAAGTAGCTGTTATATCTGGGTGTAGTTGGATGCTTTCTCTCCCTCGTAGGAGCTCTTCTCTCTCTCTCACCCTGTAAGAGCCTTTCACTCCTCTCCCTTCTGGAAGAGATCTCAGCTCCCCTCAGTGGGGCTTTTCACCCCCCCCCCCCCCCCCCTCAAAACACTTCTTTCCCAATGGAGCAAGCACTGATTGAAGAACTACAAAACCTCTACCTCACTAAAGAGGAAGAAGAGGAAATACCAATAATAGTACGAAGTTGGGATGACCTTCTGGAAGAGTGTTCTTTAAGCTTGTTTGGATGGCTTCTTTCAGATAGACAACAAAATATAAGAGCTCTGAAAAGTACTTTAAGAGCAACATGGAAGATGGGGTCAGAGCTGAGAATAGTTGATGTAGGAAGCAACATTTTACAATTCAAGTTTAGTTCCAGTTACCAGAGAGATTGGGTTGAAAATAATGGGCCATGGAACTTTGAGAAAAATTTGCTTCTCCTTTGTAGATGGAAGAAGGGCCTCACTATTAAAAATATAGTCTTCACTCATTCTCCTTTTTGGGTTCAGCTGTGGGGACTGCCATTTGAGCTCATGTCAGAGGAGGCTGGGCAAGATATTGGAAGAAGCTTGGGACGCCTTATTGAAGTAGACAAACGGGCATGTCAATTAGATCAGGCCAAGTTCATGCATATCAAAGTGGATCTTCCAATAGATAAGTCTCTCCGAAGAGGCGGACATGTTGTAAGCAAGGATGGTGAGAAGTTTTGGATTCATTTTAGGTATGAAAGGCTTCCAACATTTTGCTTCCTATGTGGAATGCTTGGCCATGACGATAAACACTGTCAGGTTCCTACAGACCAGCAAGGCACTCCAAAGCAATATGGAGAATGGTTAAGAGCAAATGGAAGTTTCAAAGGAGGAAAAGTAAGTTTCAAAGGAGGAAATGTAAGGCAAAAGACTTTTTCAAGTAGCAATCAAAATGTTGAGACTGACGATAGAGCAAATGGAGAAAGTGTCGTTGCTATGGGCCGATTTTCTTTCTCTCCGGCACGTCACATGGAAGGAAACAAGGATGGTGGAAGTTTTCAAAATTCAAAATTTTCCAACAAGTCCACTTAGAGGCAGGAAAGTGGCGTGCCAGACACTCATATGAGTCAGGTGGCTGATGCTAGGCTTGGATGGGACATAAAGGTAACTGAAGGTATAGTTTTGGGACAAAATGAAGGGTTAAGTGGAGTGAGATCTGATCCTATCCCAATGGAAAAGTCTGATTCAGTGGCTCGACTTGAGGAATGTAGTGTTATACTCAGTAAAAGCTACCCCACTTCAATAGAGGAGTGCTACGCTGAGGTAAGCAGCCCACTTAAGCCAAACAGTTGGGCCGAAACTCTTAAAGCAAATGAAGTCTTAGCAACAACCCAAGTAGTTGTTAAAAGCCCGCAAAAGAAATGCCGCATAAAGAAAATAGCAAGGGAACAAGGTTTGGCCCATGGTAAAGAAAAACAAGTCAAAGGTCCAAACGTAGGTTCAAAACGCCAATTAGCTCTGCTCTTCGCAGAGGGAGAAGAAAGCACAGCCAGGAAAAGGAAATGTATGGATGTTGATGGAAGTGTTAATAAGGAATCAAAATTATCGGCGGTGGCTGTAATGCAGCACTGCCGGGAGCCATGAATTCCTTAGGATGGAACTACTGGGGGCTTGGGAACCCCCGGTCAGTTTGAGCATTACATGATTTGGTGCGATGTTGGGATCCCAAAATAGTCTTCCTTTTGGAGACTAAGGTAAGGCAGCGGCAAATGGAGAGAATAAAGGAAAGAATCAGATTTGCGAATGGGCTCTTTGTTCCGTGTCAAGGGCGCAGCGGTGGCTTGGCTCTTTTATGGTCGAGGGAGATAAATTTAGAGATTAAAAGCTTTGGCAGCCACCACATTGATGCAGTTGTTATGGAGGAGAGCTCAAATTTTTAATGGAGGCTCAAGGGTTTCTACGGTCACCCCTAAACTCACATGAGGCTGAAATCTTGGGATTTACTTGCTTATTTAAAGAATCAATCTCAGCTTCCTTGGTTTTGTTATGGAGATTTCAATGAAATTCTATCAATGGAAGAAAAATCAGGCGGAGCTGCAAGATGTCAAAGTCAGATGGATAGATTTCAGGGTGTGGTTAATCTTTGTGGTTTCAAGGACCTGGGCTATTCGGGGACAGATTTTACCTGATGCAATATGCAGTCTAGTGACAATAGAGTGTATTTGAGGCTGGACAGGGCTTTTGCAACTAGTGATTGGATTGATAAGTTTGGTGAGGTAAGAGTTAACCACTTGGTGGCTTCCACTTCAAATCATTGTGCTTTGTACATTGCAGACCCCAAAGCTCCAAAACAGCCTCGCGCAAGACGCTTTCATTTTGAGGCCATGTGGACTAAAAATGAAGCATGCACATATATTATTGAGGCGGCCTGGTGTAGTGTAGGCAATGTAAATACGTCAGAAAGTATGGTTGCTGCCTTAAATGCTTGTGTTGTTGATCTTAAAGCTTGGAGCTTTGCTACTTTTGGTCAAATTCCGAAGAAAATTCAAGATAAAAGAAAACGACTAAGTTCTCTAGTTCAAGCTGATAGGGATGATCTGCTAGGTGATGAAATAAATCAGACTAGGAAAGAAATTAATGAACTACTTGACAGTGAGGAAACTTACTGGTGTCAGTGGTCAAAGGCTCACTGGCTCAAAGAGGGAGACAGGAATACGAAATTTTTTCATGCCCGAGCCTCGGAAAGAAGAAAACAAAATACTATTTTGGGTGAAAGTTCAAAAACGTGTACCAATACACTTTTGAACGTTTAGACCCCCAAAAATTAACTTAACCAACACAAGCAATATGTTAAACAACAAGTGTGCGGAAACTTAACATATGCTATAATGTGAAATAGGATAAAAACTATCTAAGCCATAACATAATAAAATCACAGCAGATAATATAAAGGCAGAGATAGAGAGGAAGGAAGATGCAAATACAAAGATAACACCCGATGTGTTATCGAAGAGGAAACCGAAGACCTCGGCGAAAAACCTCTCCGCCGCCCTCCAAGCGGTAATCAATCCACTAGAAAATACAGTTGGGATACAAGGACAGCAATAGACCCTTCAAGCCTAATCTACCCAGTGCACCTAAGCCCTCCAAGCTTCTTGCTCCAACGAGGTTGCGCCGAACCTTTTTCTTTTCTAGCTTTCCGGATTCCACTACTACACCGTAGCATCAACCAATGAAGATTGGCTCCTTCCTAACTGCTTCCCAAAACTCCAAACGACTGTCTCACAGAGATGATAATGGTGAGAACCAGGTTTGGTATAATGCCTCTCAAGGATTTGACAATGGAGAGGAAGAGAGTGAGGGATTTTGATGAGACTCTAAGGTAGGGATTGTGTGTGAAACAATCTTGTTTTTCTTTAGGGTTTCTCTCTCAAAATTCTCTCTGGAAGCCCTCTTTCAATCGTGGGTTAAAGGGGTATTTATACTAGAGTGGAGAGGAATGTGAAACGTCAGGTTTTTCCAAAACAGGGGTGGCTCGCGGCTTGACCTCGCGGCTTGACCAAGTCGCGAGATCCAGTCGCGAGTTAACCGTATGGCCAGTTGTCCTGTTTTGTCCTGTAGTGCTCCAGCTAGCATGACTGTTCATCTTCCAGCATGCTTGGCACGTGTGCAGCTTCTGGCGGCTTGCAGCCGCGAGTCCACCCGCGAGTCCCAACCGCGACACTCTGTTTTCTTGCACACTCTTGAGCAGTCTTCACTCTATCTTACTCACTACCCTTACAACAAACCCACCTAAATACAGGGTTACTAAATGCTGAATTACAAGCAAATTTGGCACGGAATAAAGCCAATTAGATGGTTGAATAAATTCAACCTTACAATCTCCCCCTTTGGCTATTCCGTGACAAAACCCTAAAACAGACTCTAGACTTAACATGTGAGTTGGGAACAGTTGAACAAAACTCACTCACACCTAACTCTAGAAGCTGTGAAGCACTTGAATCATATGAACATAATACTCCTGAAACACAACAATACACCATGATCATTGTAAGCAGAAAATTATAAATGCATATGAAACAGGCAATATGAGATCAAGCAAAGATGGAGTTAATAAACAAACCATGGCTTGATCAACCAAGTGAACACCATAAGGTAGTGATCACAGTGCTCATTCACACTTGGAATGAACACAAGGACATACAAGTTAACAAGCACAAGGCAAGACACTTGTATGTTCAACACTCAACCAATGCATAGCACACAAGGCATATGCATCTAGGAACAATCCTACAAGGGCACAAGAGTGACAGTACATAAACCAAAATGCAGAACATTTAGATTAAGGTACTGATTTCAACATAGCATAAAGGCTGCACTTAAGCAAGGTACATACCAAAAAGCCTACAAACTATGCATAAAACATTAACCCTAAAAGCTTACAAAAGCACATGGGTACAAACAGACAAATACCTGAATAACATCATCAACATATATTAAAGTTTAAACCAAGAGAATATGAAATGAGTTAGAAACAGCTATACACCAAAACACAGTGTATCAAAACCATAAAAACCATAAGTTTAGAAGATAAGACTAAAAACAAAAGTATGTCAAAAGTATGTGTGTACTCCCCCTATCACTATGCACACTTCCCTTTGAACTTTTCTCCCCCTTACTGAATGCTCTCCCCCTTTTTGTCACGAATAGCTAAAGACTCTCGTCTAACTTTCGTTGAATCTCATCTAGCTGATTTTCCATAGTCTCGAGGCGCATTTGGACATGGTTGTTTGTGGAGTAGAGAAGTGCCACAAGCTCATCAACGCGTTTCTGAATATGCTCAAGTACACTGCCAACTCTGTCAGTATGAGAAGCAGTTTGTGCTTGCAGAATACCAGCCGGTGAAGTTTCAGGAACAGCACGTGATGCAGATGTGGTATGTGCAGGTGTCTCTGAGTCAGGAGCAGATGAAGTAACCGGAGAGATGTGAGCACTTCTTGGTGATTTAGAGGAGTGACTTATGCTCGCTTGAAGAGTGAACAAGGAAATGGGACGTTGACGAGTCAACATTTTACCATCTGCAGGAGGAATAATGCCTGCACTGAGAATGAGTTTCATGACAAGACTGCAAAATGGAATGATTCCTCGAGCTGTAGATCGACACGCGGTCTTCCTCAAGTTGTAGTAGATGTGAGCACATATATCAATGGGGGCTCCTGTAATGAAGTCACACAGAAATATAGCTCTCCCAAGATTGATGAATGTAGTGTTGGACAGTGGGTAGAGATTGGTGAACATGATCAATTTCAGTGTGGTCAGCTCAGGTGCAAACTTTGCAGTGCTGATGGAAGTTCCTGCACTGGATACCTCATGATCGTGTCCTAGGATTTGTAAAATTTCTCCAACCTCTAGATTTCGTTCATCATAGGGAGTTAAATTCACATTCTGAGGTCTGGTGATGCCGAGAAGATCTGCGATGGAGTCTGGGGTAACACAAAACTCTGTTCCTCTGACCCAGAAAATGAGGTTAGGTCCAAGATCAGTTGCATTGGAGAAGCATTCTTTGACCAGCTCATCCATTGGGTCATCAAAGTTTCCGAACAAGTTTGCCCAGTCTCGTTTCTCAAAGATTCGAGGGATGAAAGTAGTCCCTAAGGTGTTGAACTCTACTACCCGTTCCACTATAGTGGTTGACTTGTCAAACACATTTGAGTAGGCGTGTGAGTTAAGGGGAACTCTGAATCTATCCTCATTGGGATCTTGAGATGCCTGAGATGATAGACGAGTCCTTTTAGCAACTGGTGTTGCTGGTTCGTCAGCAACAATGTCTTTACCCCTGGAAGATCGACGAGACATCTGCAAGAGAACAGGCCAACAGAAAAGAACCAAGCAACAATACCGCACAAAAAGATTGTCAACAAGATTCAGTGGAAACAATATTTCAATATATAAACACAAACTGAAGATAGTGCAGACCCAACCAAAACTTCCAACAATACACAGAAGCACAAACTAATACGTGTATCAAACTTGGTGAAAGTGCACCAAGACAAAGATAGACGGCACAACTGACAAAACTGTCATTGAGACAGGTTAACATGACCATGATATGCAATAAGATACAGCATTTGAACATTTAGAGCAGATACCATAAATCACTCCATCAGAGGCATGAACATGGGGAAAATATTTCAATCATGAAGAAACCAAACATCCACACTGAAGCACGTGGATGAGAGACATACATTATGTTATCATAACCACTCAGTGACCAAAACCAAACACCAACATCAATATTCAGGGAAGTGTAATGAGTAAGTCAAATAGACACCAAACCCATTTCAGAAAAGATTCTTAGATTCAATCATAGGCAAAAATCAGAACAATGAAATACACATTGTGACTGCTCAGCATGAAAACAGGTGAGAACAATATCAAACAAGACACTCCATACCCATTACACATAGAGATAAGTATAACGAATACAGTACCAGTCCAAACAGTAACAGAAATATGCAGGAAAAAGAAACTGAGATTGAGAAAGCAAAACTCATACCTTTTCTTGATGATTTGGATAAGAAACGAAGCACCAAAAGGGTTTGAAAAATGGATTCACGAAGTGTTTGGGAGGAAGAACAGTTAAAAGAGAAGATGAACAGTTACAAAAGTTCGAGGGAAAACTGAAAGAGGTTTAAAAACTGCTCCTGTTTCTGCAAAACACGCGATTTTCGCGACTGGATTAAGTCGCCACACAGTCGCCAGCTCAAGCCGCCAAAGCACTCAAAAACAAAATTTTTAAAAATTTTTCTAAGTGTTTTTCGCGACTGGAAGGTCTACCCGCGAGTGAGTCGCGAGCTGAGCCGCGAAAATCTCTGAGTGATCCTCGCGACTGGACCTTCCACTCGCGAACAAGTCGCCAAAAATGACCAGCGAAGATGCGACTGAGGCTCGCGACTTGACATACCCGCGACTGAGCCGCCAAAACAGGGCAAAACTGTATTTTTGAAATTTTCAGATTTTTCAAACAAAATACTTTCCAAAAACACCTAAAACACTCAAAAATCTTTTTGTGCTTGAATTAACAAAGATTGAGCATGTGAAAAACACATTTTATCAAGTACAATCACACAAATGAATATGGCATTTATTGAACATAAACTTGTGTGTTCTGTGTGGATATCAGCAATGAGATAGTCCTTTGTCTAATGTGAAGCTTCAATGATCAATTCAACCAAAGCATACACAATTAGCACTAGATCATGTGACCAATCTCAATTATAGAAATATGAATATATGACCTCCCACATAACTTGATAACATAACTTGGAGCTTTTCATTTGACTCCACTTTCAGACATAACATTTGATCTTTTTGATCTATTTGAGGCAATCATCTCTCATTGTGAGAGGGATGTATAACATTTCTCTTTGAAGAACAGGCCTTTGGCCTTTTTTGAATGAAATTTCACTTTTAATATAAGGTTGCTTACCCTTTTTCCTAGTCAAATACTAGAATGTGCGACAGGCTTTTGCAGCTCAATATCTCTTTTCATTTGGAGATTTACATTTGGTGAGCTCTTTTTAGCAAAACAAAAATAAAAAGTGGGAAGATATATAGACACAAGTCTATGCATGTCTCAAGATCAACATAACCATTCACTAATCATTCATGACAAGTTTGAAGATCTATTTACAACAATCACATAGATTTCAAGATTTTTCCCACAGTGATATAAGTGCATGACAACAAGCAATGCTCGAAAATGCACACAGCCATTAGCACAAAGGTACAAGGCAAAACAAGTTTTGAGACAAAACTCAACAAAGTCAATCAAGCTTTTTGATTTTCTAATTTTTTTATGTGATTTTTGGATTTTTGACACAAGAAACAAAAAGAATGATAAAACAAAATTAGGAAATATTCACAAGAGAATAATCAAACAACCAAGAACAAAAACAACAAGCATACCAAACAAACATAGTCACAAAGCATAGGAAGTATTAATGCATGGACATGTTGTAATGCTTATGCATGAGTACCCCTTTTCACCCACACGTCACTTGCGTTTGGGGTGATTTCCTTAAAGGATTGGGTACGGGAGTTAGGGCTTTCAAACCTTCGTGAGAAGCTTTCCAAGCAGTTGGTGAATGCACCAATCATCTTCATCACGTTCATCATTCCGAGATCTCCATTTTGCTCTCTAGATTGATCACCTGCCCAAGTTCTCCTATCAATTCTGGGTCCTCCTGACCTTTGAGGAGTTGCACTGTTCTTTGCTCTCAGCTTTTGGCAATTTGGTCGAGTGTGCCCTTGAAGTCCGCAATAATGGCACACATACGTTCCTCTAGGACCTCTTTGTGGTCGTGGATGTGACTTGGCACGGGATTCAGACCTGCCCACAGACTGATTACGATGATTCAGCATCCGTTGGTCCACCACATTCTTCTTCTCCTCCACCTCGAGCTTCACACCAGTAAGGTCAGCTACAACTGGATCTTTGGCCTTTACAAACTTCACTTCTTTAGTGACATTTCCAGTTGAACTACTTCCTCCGGTATATCCCAGTCCGGATTTGTCTGAAAAGCTCTTTTGAGAAGATATAACATCATCTAGCTTCTTGGTGGTGACCCTCTCTATTTTAGCATTTGCTTGCATCACCTCGTTCTCAAGAAATCTCACTTTAGTGTAAGCTTCGGACAGCTCACCATTCAGTGTTTCAATCTCGCATTTGGCCTCCCTATACCGGATTAGGAGACTTTTGTAGTCCTCCTCAGCCTTCTTCATTTTTCTCACAGCAGCCTTGGCTACCCTTGTGTATTCACCCGACTTCTCCAAGAGTGAGTTGTAATTTTCTTGAAGAGTTGTTGTGCTTTCTTCTTCTTCAGCTTCTGATTCTTCAACAATTCCTAGTGAGTCATCATCACTATGTTCTCCAAGGTCTTGAACAAGCAAATTCAACTCATCCGAAGACTCAACATGAGCAATAGTCATGAAAGCTGAATAGTTCCCTTCTCCATCACAGCTCTCTTCAGATTCTGAGTCAGACGAATCTGAGTCACTCAAGGTCGTGGCATACACCTTGCCTTTCGATTTCAAATAATTAGGACATTCCTTCTTAAAGTGTCCATGCCCGTTACATTCAAAACAAGTGACACCTTGTGTGGATTGGGATTCTTTTCCATCTTTCTTTTTGAAATCTCTCTTCTCCCTTCCAGAATTTTGGAATTTTCTCTTATCATCAAATTTTCCATTATTTTTGAATTTCAAAAACTTTCTGAAATTTTTAACAAGATAGGCTACATCTTTGTCAACCACATCTTCTCCCGATGAGCCTTGATCTTCCACCTTCTCATTAATGGTCTTTAGAGCAAGGGATTTACTCTTCCGTTGATTGGGCAGCGACATCTCATAAGTCTGTAGAGAACCAACCAGCTCCTGTACCTTGATGTCGTCAAGATCCTTGCTCTCTTCAATGGCTGTCACTTTAGCACGAAAACTTTCCGGCAGTGATCGAAGGATCTTCCTTACAATCCTTGAGTCCTCCGTTTTCTCCCCTAAGTTAAACTTACTGACAACCACCTCATTTAGCTTCCCATAGAAAGAGTCAAAAGACTCATCCTCACTCATTTTAAGCTCCTCAAACCGAGTGGTCAGCATTTGTAACTTGGTGTCTTTCACTTTCTTCGTGCCTTCATAAGTTGTTTCCAGAATCTCCCATGCATCTTTGGCAATGGTAATGTGAGAAATCCTGTGAAATTCATCTGGAGACACACCACAGAAAATGGCATTTAGTGCTTTACTGTTAGCATTAGATGCAGCAAGTGCTGCCTTATCCCATGTGGATTTGGCTGCCTCAGGTTTGGTCCAACCAATCTTAACAGCATCCCACACGGATTCATCAATAGAGCATAGAAAAGCTCTCATACGAACCTTCTAAAACACATAATTACTTCCATCAAAATATGGAGGTGCATTAAGGGATTGAGACCTATCCATCTCAAAAAGGGAGTCAAGGATCACACAAATGGTAATGAAACCAAACAGCAGTGTACCCGCTCTGATACCAATTGAAAGTTCAAAAACGTGTACCAATACACTTTTGAACGTTTAGACCCCCAAAAATTAACTTAACCAACACAAGCAATATGTTAAACAACAAGTGTGCGGAAACTTAACATATGCTATAATGTGAAATAGGATAAAAACTATCTAAGCCATAACATAATAAAATCACAGCAAATAATATAAAGGCAGAGATAGAGAGGAAGGAAGATGCAAACACAAAGATAACACCCGATGTGTTATCGAAGAGGAAACCGAAGACCTCGGCGAAAAACCTCTCCGCCGCCTTCCAAGCGGTAATCAATCCACTAGAAAATACAGTTGGGATACAAGGACAGCAATAGACCCTCCAAGCCTAATCTACCCAGTGCACCTAAGCCCTCCAAGCTTCTTGCTCCAACGAGGTTGCGCCGAACCTTTTTCTTTTCTAGCTTTCCGGATTCCGCTACTACACCGTAGCATCAACCAATGAAGATTGGCTCCTTCCTAACTGCTTCCCAGAACTCCAAACGACTGTCTCACAGAGATGATAATGGTGAGAACCAGGTTTGGTATAATGCCTCTCAAGGATTTGACAATGGAGAGGAAGAGAGTGAGGGATTTTGATGAGACTCTAAGGAAGGGATTGTGTGTGAAACAATCTTGTTTTTCTTTAGGGTTTCTCTCTCAAAATTCTCTCTGGAAGCCCTCTTTCAATCGTGGGTTAAAGGGGTATTTATACTAGAGTGGAGAGGAATGTGAAACGTCAAGTTTTTCCAAAACAGGGGTGGCTCGCGGCTTGACCAAGTCGCGAGATCCAGTCCCGAGTTAACCGTATGGCCAGTTGTCCTGTTTTGTCCTGTAGTGCTCCAGCTAGCATGACTGTTCATCTTCCAGCATGCTTGGCACGTGTGCAGCTTCTGGCGGCTTGCAGCCGCGAGTCCACCCGCGAGTCCCAGCCGCGACACTCTGTTTTCTTGCATACTCTTGAGCAGTCTTCACTCTATCTCACTCACTACCCTGACAACAAACTCACCTAAATACAGGGTTACTAAATGCTGAATTACAAGCAAATTTGGCACGGAATAAAGCCAATTAGATGGTTGAATAAATTCAACCTTACATTGGGTATTTGGGATAAATTTGAGAATTGGTGTGGTTACCAAGATAGTATTGCTAGAGCCGCTATTTCCTATTTTGAGAAAATATATACCACTTCCTCGCCAAGTCAGATTGGGAAGGTGACTGATCTCATCCTGGTCAAAGTGACTGATGAAATGAACATGGAGCCCAGAGGCTTCACCAAAGAAGAAGTTGTTGCAGCCCTAAAGCAGTTGCATCCAACTAAATCTCCTGGCCCCGATGGTATGTTCGCACTTTTCTTTCAAAAGTTTTGGAGCATAGTAGGCACTAATGTATCTAATTTAGTTCTAAATGTTCTTAATCATGGCATGTCTATTTCTGAAATTAATAGAACTAATATAGCCTTTGTGCCAAAGAATAAAAATCCTCAGAGAATGACTGATTTTAGGCCAATTAGCCTTTGCAATGTGGTATATAAGCTGATTTCAAAAACTTTAGCTAACCGTCTCAAAGCTATTCTACCATTTATCATTTTAGAAAATCAAAGTGTTTTTGTGGCTAATAGGCTCATCACTGATAATGTCTTGGTTGCTTATGAAATTATGCACTATCTAAAACACAAAAGGAATGGGAATGATAGCTTTATGGCAGCTAAGTTGGATATGAGCAAACCATTTGATAGGGTTGAATGGTCCTTCATTGAAATGGTAATGAGGAAGATGGGCTTTAATGAGTCATGAATTGGTTTGGTGATGAAGTGTCTAACTTCGATAACCTACTCAGTTATCATTAATGGCTCGATTCATGGAAGCATTATGCCTATTAGGGGACTCAGGCAAGGAGACCCTTTGTCTCCTTATTTATTCCTGTTATGTGCTGAAGGTTTCTCAGCTCTCATAAATGAAGTAGCTCAGTGCCAGCAACTAAATGATATATCCATATGTCGGGGATCTTCAAGAATCAATCACCTATTCTTTGTTGACGACAGTCTTCTCTTTTGTAAAGCCAATGGTACTGAATGCAACAAGTTGAAGGAAATTCTCAAAACTTATGAAGCTGCCTCGAGGCAAAAGATCAATATTGAGACGGAGCTTTATTTAGCCCAAACACTTCTCAGGAGCTCAAAGATGAAATCCTAAACATACTTGGGCCTATGACTGATTCTCGTCACACAAAGTACCTTGGCCTCCCTTCCATCATTAGTCGTTCAAAAAAGCTTATTTTTGCGAAGATAAAGGAGAAGGTTTGTAAGAAGCTTGCAGGTTGGAAGGGTACGTTGCTCTCCTTTGGGGGGTAAGGAAATTCTTATTAAAACAGTGGCTCAAGCCATCCCCTCTTATACGATGAGTTGTTTCCTTCTTCCTAAGTGCCTATGTGACGACCTTGAAAGAGAAATGAGAAGCTTTTGGTGGGGCCAAAAACAACAGGAGACCAAGATTGCCTGGGTTGGATGGAAGAAAATGTGCAAGCCTAAATCTCTTGGCGGGATAGGCTTCAGGAACTTGCAAGCTTTTAACCTTGCTTTGCTCACAAAACAGGCTTGGAGGATTCTTACTAACCCTTCCTCCCTAGCTGCACGTGTACTAAAGGCCAAGTATTTCCCCTACGGTGACATCCTTAATGCAAGCCTAGGTAGCAACCCCTCTTATACCTGGTGAAGCATTTTTCATAATCGCAAAGTCATTAAGAAAGGAACTCGTTAGAGAGTGGGAAATGGGCGGTTAATTCACATTTGGGAGGATAAATGGCTCCCTACCCCTTCCACTTACAAAGTCATCACCCCTCCCAGGGATTTTGATGGCTTTCCCATGGTCTCCTCTCACATTGATCAAGAGACTAAGTGGTGGAAAACTAGTGTTGTAAGGGCGCTCTTCTTGCCTTTTGAAGTGGACGCTATTCTGAAAATTCCTCTAAGTCAGAATTTGCCGGAGGACAATCTTATTTGGATTGGGAATAAAAGGGGTGTTTTCACTGTCAAGAGTGCTTATCACATAGCTGCCAATCTCTAGAATGGTACTGATGTCGGGGAATGCTCTTCTGGAGACTCAAATGCTTATCTTTGGAAAAATTTGTGGAAGCTGAAACTCCCTGCAAAAATCAAAATATTCTCTTGGAGAGCTTGTGTGGATGGGCTCCCGGTGTATGTAAAGATGGCAGAGAGGGGTATTAAGTCTGACTTTGATTGTCCTGTTTGTGGGGAAGAGCCAGAAAGCCTCATACATGCTTTAGTTTCTTGTGATTTTGCTCTTTGTGTGGTCGCTTTGGCAAGACTACCCTTTAAATTTTTTGTTGAATGTGAAAGACTTCACAGGTCTAGTGCACCAAATTTGTTCAAACTCTAGTGGGGTTTCATTGGAATATTTTTTTGCGATTTCTTGGTCTATATGGCATAACCGAAATCAGATAGTTCATAATGAGCGTGGTCTTTCCCCTCTGCAAGTCTGGGAAATGGCGAAGGGAGTTGTTGAGGACTTCCAGGAAGCTAACCCGACATACCTGTCCATGAAGCAACCATCGAATGGTAGCTGGGAGGCGCCTCCTCTGGGTTTTTTTCAAAATTAATGTGGATGGTGCGTCGTCTTTGGATGGTCACAGGGTATCGGGAGTGGGAGTGATCATTCGTGATGCTAAAGGAGGTGTGGTTACTGCCCTTAGTAAAGCTTTGCCTATGCACTATCTGGCTGAATGGACTGAGCTCTTTGCTATGGAGCAGGGAGTTCTTTTGGCTTGGGAAATGGCTGTCCAGTTGGCCATCTTTGAATCCGATGCTTCCTCTGTCATTCAAGCCATTTCTCAGGACCTCCGTGGTGGTGAATCTGGCCACCTGATCCAAGGGATTCAGCTTGTGAAATCAAACTTCTTGAGTTGCTCATTTCGACATGTGAAAAGGGACTCCAACAGGGCTGCCCATGAGCTTGCCCAGTATGCAAAATGTAATAATGTCAGTTGTGTTTGGAAAGGTGTTTCTCCGCCTTTCTTAGATTTTCTGATTCAATCAGGTCTGGGTTGAATGTTGTAGGCTGAGGCCCTGTTGTAATCCTTTTCATGTATTATTGATATTATGCATTTTCTCTTCAAAAAAAGAAAAAGAAAAAGAAAAAAGATGAAAGGTCTCATTGGAAAAGTTATTTTACTTTCGTCAGTTCATATATCACAGCTAGTACTGTGTATTCTACCTGACGACAGTGTTGAGGACAGTTTCATGATTTGTGCGTGTGGATCATATTCAATTATATTAATGATGACAGATTAAGACCAACTGCAATATAAAACTCATCAGCTATATATATACACACACATAATGGTTGCCATTATACCAAAAATAAATGAAAACTAGTAGAGCCCAAAGGAATTTTAAACAGAGTTTTTTTGTTTTCTGTTTTTAAATATTGAGCCGTGTCCCATTAAAAATTTGGAGTCCAGAAACGTAAGAGGATCAACGAGATTTAATAAGTTTAGCAGTAATATATAATAACGTATTGAATCTTTTTTTTTTTTTATATATATTTTAAGATGAAAATCGGATTCATTATATGTAGAATTCTTCACCATTCAATATAAACTGGGGCGGGTCTCAATGAATGAATTATGAATATGCAGTATTTATTGCCTGGAAAGGTATGCAATAGGAATAGCAAGGATACAAATAAATGCAGTGAAAGGAGACCCCATGGGGTTGTACTTATATTACCAGGAAGGAAATAAAACCTCATATACATATATAGTTGGTGAAGTGGGCAATTAATTGTACTATGGATGGGCCATTAATTGTTACCAAAGGAGGGAGATGGACTTTAGCCCATCTCATTTTTCTGGTATGAATTTTGGTGGTTCGAGAATGAAATGTTTATTGAGAGAGAGAGAGTGTGTGTACAATTTACTCAATATGAAATCACAATTTAATGAATGAACTTTCAAGTGTTAAATTTCTTGTCCTAAAGTTTGAACAAAAATGATAATTTTATCAAGATAGGGTAAAAAAATAAAAGTCATTTGGATTGTTAGATGTGTACGAACTTAATTCCAAACATTATCGGATCTCCTAGCAATCAAAACGACACTTTTACATACAAAAATTGGACTACCAGATTGAAAGATCAAGCCACATTAAATTTCAACAAACAAAAACAATTTTGGAATTAGGGTTAAACACATGTGATTTTGAATGACTCATCATGATTGCTTATAAGAAAAAGAAATAATTGTGTCAAAATACCATTAGTTTAAGCTTAACATTAAAAATGTTCAAGTGTACATTGGGTAAATTAACTATTTTGGATATTTAGTTAATTATCTTCCAAGGGGTTGGGCTTTGTTGCAATGACAAGTACATTTCACCAAAAGCGAGTTTGAGTCTGGGAATTTAACTCTCCAAAAATCAGGAGTAAGGCTGCTTACCCATATCTCACAAAAGTAAGAGTTTTGTATATTGGGTTTAATCTTTTAGTTAATTATCATCTAAAAATGAATAATTAATGAAATTTTAAAAAATGCTAACTATCCCTTTAACTAATTTGATCATTGAGTGGATTAACATGTGGCTTAAAACTTTTATTTTACCTCAAAATAAACTAGAAAATCCAACTAAATTGGTTTAAGATGAAAATGTGCACTAGAAATTAAAGTGTCGTTATGTGATTTTACACAAAATTAGTAAGCTAAATAGCATATAGTTTGTGGTCAACAAACACTATTTTCGAACAATTTGTTGGATATACACGTGTGAGTAAAGTCCCACATTAAATAATGATGAGAAGATTGAATGATTAATATAATATAATTGAGCATATACTCATTGGGCTTAGGCCTTTTGGGTTAAAGTGTGTCTCTATATGTTTTATTAATTACTTAAGGAAGCTCCCCAAGGTGTTAGGAATCCATGTGTTCCTAGGATTCATGTGAGGCAACAGACTTGCTTATAAAAGCAAAGATTAGAGTGCCACATAGTGGTGATAGCAACAACAAAGGTGTGTCGCATAAGAAGAAAAAGGAATACACACAAGAGAAAAAGAGACAGATTGTGCCGCATAAGAAGAGCAAAAAAAGGCGCCGCACAAGATAAAAGAGGGAGTAGCTAAGAGGGAGCCGCTTAGAGAAAGAAGACAGCCAAGAGAGAGAGAGAGAGATGTGTGTGTGGAGAAGAAAAATAGAAAGGAAAGAGCAAAGTGTTGTAGCATTTGAGAGAAATAATTAGTGTGTGTAAGAGTAAAGAAAAACAAAAGAGATTTTTCTTTAACCATAAGACATACACAAGAGAATTATTATCATTGATTTGATAATAGTGAAATTATTCAGAGTTTGACTCGTTGTTTTTTCCTTCAAGGAGAAAGGTTTTTCCACGTAAATATTTGTGTTTTGTGTGTGATTGTTATTTTGGATTGCTAATATTGTTAATAATGTTATTTGGGATCCAACAAGTGGTATTAGAGTCCATGGTAGTGTGGGACAAAGGAGGCAAGGCTAACGAGGTTCTTTTCGCAATTGGAGTGGGAACGAGATGTGTGTACTTAAAGCCCTTTCGCAAATGAAGTAGGGAGGGTCCCTTTTGCAGTTCGAGCAGGGATGATATATTGCACCAAGAAAGCCCATAAAGTTCACACAAACGATCTTGAAAAATGCCCAACAAATGAGTATTATTGCCAATGGTGCTAGATAATGATGAGGTGCGAGGTTCCCATGGAGGATAAAAAAATGTGTGTGATTGACACGTGAAGGCCCATGGATGATCCACTAGTGAAGGGAAAGGGCCTTTAGGCAAGGGGGAGTGAGTAAGACTTATTCATGGCCCACAGAGAGGCGGAGACTCAAACGTGGGGGGGGGGGGGGGGGGAGACTGTTGGGTATACACGTGTGAGTGAAGTTCCACATTGAATAATGATGAGAAGAATGAGTGATTAATATAACATAATTAAGCACATACCCATTGAGTTTAGACTTTTTGGGTTAAAGTGTATTTCTAAATATTATATTAATTACTCAAGGAAACTCCCGAAGGTGTTTATTTCCCTAACACAATTCACTTGAATTTTCTTTTGGATAAGCTTATCAAATCATCTTAAAAGAAGACTTTTAATTGATCTTTAAGCCTTTGAGCTCCTTACCACTGCAAACCCTTAACATGATGATCACTCCACAAGTTCAAAATTCTTGTGGGGTGTGGAGGGTAAAGGTTAAGGTTCAAGTCTTTAAGAGGGAGTTTCACATATATATACATTTAGATTATGCTAGAATATAATTTCTATATTGTATAAAATAAAAAAATTTTGAGCTCCTTCATTTATCAATAAAAAGCATAATTAACACAAAAATCCATGTAAAAAAATCACACAAAAAAACGGAAATTCGTTTGAAGTTGAAGAGTGTTGGATTACCATTACCCGCTACAAAAGCATCGAACATTAGGATAGTAAGCTACCATTTCCCACCTTTATACCATTATTTTCCATCACACAAATCCTCCTAATTTTTAATCAAACACGATCCTTAAACACTACGAATTGAATAATGGCTATAAACATTATCTACAGTTCATTTACAAATTTCCAAAAGTTCATTAACCAAACCAATTCTCTAACTCCTTAATACCCATCTTCAATAAACTTCAAGACTATTTTTGCATCCGATCAATAAAGTTCTTCAATCGTTCGAAAGCGTTAGATTGAGATTTCACCAAATCAACTCAGCATTATTCCCTCGTTTGAAGATAGGGAAAGAGTTGAGGATTTGAAAGAAGCAATGCAAGTAACTTTTGCAGTTTTACTTTTTTTTACTTTGCTCGTCAATTAGATTGATGTTAAATTTTGGTGACATGGGTTGAATTGTGAAAACATTTTCTTAGATTATGGTTATGGAAAGAGGTGGCTACAATTGCTCGATGGTTAGAAGGAAAAAAATATGTACTAAAAATAGAAAGTAAATGTGAGGTTAATAAAATTTATATAAAAAGGTTGGATTTGTAATTTATAATTAGAATAAAAATTTAGATGAGTGATCCAATTCTCAAAACTTTTAGGATAATAGTAGCCTATTTTATGAGATGATTTCATTGAATCATCCCCTTGAAGCAAACATAAATCTCATATGTGTATGTCCCACAAAATATGAGAGACGGTTTTATAAAATTGTCTAATATAATAATTTTTCTTTATTATATGGGCATATCAAAAACTCCAACACCCCCCCCCCCCCTTCAAAAAAAAAAAAAAACTCCAACCCCATTTCTCATTTTCCCCATCATCCTTTTTTATTGTGGTAATTCATGCCTATCCAGTGTCCACTACTTTTTCCTTGTCCCTTTCCCAAAAAAAAAAAATCAAATATTATTGGCAAAAATGTATTTTTAGTTCCAACATTTTGGGCCAATTCTCGTTTGGTCACTATTTTTTAGTCCCACCTACCTAAGTCCCTAAAAATAAAAAACCGTTACCATTTTGGTCCATACCGTCATCTCACTAATAGAAATAGCTTTCGTGACAAACAGAGTGCATTGTTAACAAGTTAGATGCTAACATGGCTAATAAAATAATTTTTTGGCATTTAGAAAATGCCCCATCAACATTTTAATAAAAAAAATTCATGTCAGAAAATTTAAAAATAAAATAAAATAACAAAACCTTAAATCTAATTAAATTAAATAATTTTTTTTATTGCTTTTCATTATTTTTTTGGAAGAACATAAGAACACGTTCTTCCCTAACATATTGTTCGAGGGCCTTTTTCGGATGCCCAGCCACGTATAAAATAACAGAACCTTAAATCTAATTAAATTAAATAATTTTTTTTTATTGCTTTTCATTATTTTTTTGGAAGAACATAAGAACACGTTCTTCCCTAACATATTGTTCGAGGGCCTTTTTCGGATGCCCAGCCTTACTAGGCTCGGGTTCTTTTTGGGGAGTTGTGTCCGGAACTCAACATTGGGCCTTGTGGTCCAACGGCTACCGGCGTATTTTTTAAGCTTATAAAATCATTAAAGCCAAAGTTTAAGAATCGTGATAATAGTCGAATAAATATGTAATATGCGTTTGATATGATAGCTTTGATTAGTAATTATAATCGTAGTTGAAATATAGTATTTATTCAAAAGTAAAATAATCATGTACTTAATGATGTAAATTTAAAGATATGGAAGTAAAGTTACTTATCTCTAATGGTTTGCAGCCCAGCTGTGTAGCATCAGTGAGCTGATGGGATTCTAGCAGAATGCCAGCGGTAGAGGCTAGTTAAGTTTGCCCCTCTTATCATGCATTTAAATGAGTTTAACCTTTGGTTAATAGTTGGAATAAAGTAATATGTATTTAAATGTGAAGTATTCATATACTCAATAATGTAAATTTAAAGATATGGAAGCTAAGTCACTTATCTCTGATGGTTTACAGCTCCAGCTGTACAGCTTCTATGAGTTGATAATATCCCAACAGAGTGACCCTAACGGTAGAGAAGCGGTTTGCTATGATAACTTCAAGAGTGAGGGGGAAAAATAGGTGCAACTAGAGGGAGAGAGAGAGTATGTCCAACTGTGTGTAGGGGCTGGTTAAGCTTGCCCCTCTTATCATGCACTTAAATGAGTTTTTCCCTTGACAATGCTCTTTTAGTTGTTGTGAAGTTATAAATAGTATTGCCTTCCATGAGAAGGGCTTTTGCATGAAGTATTTGTGCCTTCTAAGAGAAGGGCTTTATGTAAGAAGTAGTTGTGCCTTCTAAGAGAAGGACTTTAATACGAGATCTTGATGCCTTCTAGGAGAAAGACTTTAGTAATAGAAGTTCATACCTTCCATGAGAAAGGCTTTTAATATGAGTGTTTGATATCTCTTGAGAAGTGTAGAGATGGTAAAAGATATAGATGTTTTGTGGGATGTAGTATGTATGATATATGGAAGTATGATAAATATGGTGGTTAAAGATAGTAAAAATATGAGATTATAGCTGCTGGAGAAGTTGCAGAAATTGCTTTCCAAAAGTAAAGATTTTGTAAGAAAAGAGTATAGAGATGTGTTTATGGGCAGCAAAACAATAGAATTTCAGACTGAGAGAATATGAGAGTGGAGCTTAGAAGAGTTGTGGTGTGTTATATGTAATGGTGTAGTAAGTGTATATGAGATTATGTAAGAGAAGTGAAGAAAGAGATGTTTAGAGATATGGGCAGCAAGATATATGTATTTTCAGAATATGGAGAGTGAAATGATGAGTATAAGAGAGTAATAGTATTGTAGTGTGTTTAGCAAAGCTGTTGGGATTTTCTACTAGGATTGTATGAAGGCTTATAAAGGCATTTATGAGCTAAGGGCTGAAGAGTTTAGTTCCTAATCTGGAAACTAAAAAACTCAGAAGCTTAGAACTTCATTAAGAACTTCAGAAGATCATTAGAGGGAGAGAGAATAGAGAAGTTTTTTGAGAGAGTTGTTCTTCTCTCTTGGTGTACCCCTTTGAGGTGTTGATGAAGGGTTCCATTTAGCTAAGTTTAAAGGGGAATTTTAGCAAATAATATCAGCCAAAATCTGTCCTAAATAGCAATAAATCTTCAGAGAATCCATCTTAAGATTTGGCCAAAAAAAAATATGTTTAGCTTTAAGGTGTTCTTACTATTTCGGGTAAGAGCTGCTGGGGAAAGAGTAGCAGAAAAGGAAAGTATTTTGGCAAGAAAAATGTAATTTCAATAGTTGGTTTTGGTTTTAGCCAAATGTGAAAATTTCAGTAATGTTCAGGCTACTGGGTCAGCTGTCACGGCTGTTCTAAAAAGGCTGTCCCAGCTGTTAGGAAAAGCTGTGACAACTATCATGAGACAGTTGTCATAGTTGTCATAAGACAGCTGTTTGCTTTAGGAAGAAGCCAATGCGGTCAGATGGGTGATTTCAGACTGCTGGAGAGGACATTTAGCATTTATTGGATGGATTTGGCTGAAAATGGTAAGATATCTTTGAAGGGTATCTTGCTATTTTGGATATAACAGCTGGTTGCTGGGATTTCAGCATTAAATGGCTGATGATATCACTTCCAACCAGGTGTCAAGTGCTGAATGCACTGCTGGGGTTCAACTGGAAATGTTTCCTTTTCGGGTGCTTGTATTTTTGGTCCAAGGTTCCATTACAACACATTTCTAGCAAGTAATAGAAGGATTGGTTGAAGGTTAAGAAAGTTTTAGAGATTTGGTCAAGGTCTCATTGTGTTGTGACATAATCTTGGTGAGCAAGAAGAGTATTTAATGCTCTTCTCTGGCAGCTGGTAGAGACATATGGTTTGATTGTGGCAAACAACAGCTGGGTATAAAAGATATCATGAATATTTTGTATATAGTTGGAGATAAAAGATAGTCAATCAGATTAGGCCATGTGTTTGAGATGGATTTTAGCTGAAAGAAGTAATGAGATTTATGTAAAATAATATAATGAAGTTTCTAAATTTGTATAGCAACAGTTAGGGATTGAATGAACAGTTACCCAGCAGTTAGATGGTTGGAGATATTGAGTATTTGTCACATGATGAATATTAAGCTTTAGAAAAAGAGCAATGAGGAATTCTATCATTTTAAGTGCTACGTGATAAGAGATGCTTACCATATGTTACCCGCTACACACAAACTCATCAGAGTTTAGGGAGTTGGAGAAGACACACTAAGCAACATGTTTCTTTTATCAACTTTAAACTGCTAGAGTTTTACTAAACATACCTCTTGGCCCTCCAAACCACAACTTCTAAAGTTTCCCTAAAGAGACTTATGAGCTTGGGTCATAAGCCGAAGATGAGATGACGTACCTCGGGTTTTGTTGTCATTTTGTGTAAATATGGGCTCTTGTTGAAGAAGCCACTTGCCATGAGTGTAAGAGAGATAATATGGGCCGTGAGCTTTGATTCATTGCTTAAGTCCAATCCATATATTGATGTTGATAATATCGTGGGGTTATGATCCCAATTGATGAAGAGGAAATGTGGACCATGAATCCGCCTCTTGAAGTAAGGATCTTGCGGGCCATGTGAGCCCGATCCATGTAGTTGAATGAGATATGAGTTTATTTTGGGTTTTAAATAGATTTATCCAAAAAATCAATAATATGTTGATATGGCATGGGTTAATGAAGTAATGCCACGTGGGCTGAAAAAACGATCCTCAACACATATCCAATTGGCCAACCCACTCATAATCAAACTCAATAAATTCTAACACAATCAATACAAAATTCTCTAGTAAATCAAACCCATAAACCCAGTAAACAAAATAATCTCTAACAAATGCCTAGAAATTTTCTTGGGAAACAAACACAAAAAACCCAGAAAATTAACTCAAATACAAAATTATAAATCCCATGGTACAAGCATGCATGAAACTAGTGTACTCTCTACTGAGTTTACTGCTGATAAAAAATTGCTCTCGTTTATAACGCCTTGAAACACCTTGATAAGGTGGATTCCAAACGATTTCTAGTTTTTCCTTGTATGACAAGCACACCATGAGCATTTGAAAACCATTCTTCCCCATAGACCCATGGCCACACCTCGCCGATCTGAGCCCATATCAAACCCACAACCATCAATCTCCACCTCCACTATCACGACCACCAATCTAAGCCCCTCTCTCCACCCCCACCATTGATCTCCACCTCCACTACCGATCTACAACCACTAATCTGAGCCCAAATCAAACTCACAACCATTGATCTCCACCTCCACCTCCACCTCCTCCACCTATCTGGGCCCTTCTCACTCTCCAACCCAAATCAAACCCAAATTAAACCCATATCAATGGTGAACAACGAAATAAGAGAGAGAGAGAGAGAGAGAGAGAGAGAGAGAGAGAGAGAGATTTACATAAATATTTATTTTTTTTTTATTTGATTTTTGGGTTTGTTTTAAAGGAAAGAAAAAAAAAAGATTTTTTTTAAAGGAATTATTTTAAATTTATTTATTTTATTAAAATCCTTACATGTCATTTTTTAATAATGTCAAATAAAATTTTTAAATATTATTTTAATAATCACGTCAGTGTTTAATGTGCTAGCAATGTACTCTGTTTGTCATGTAAGCTATTTCCGTTAGTGTGATAACAATTTTCAATTTTTAGAGATTCATGTAGGTACTACTAAAATGTAGGGATCAAAACAAAAATCAGTCCAAAATATAAAGACCAAGTGTGCATTTGGGTTAGAATGAAAAATAAAAATTATTTCACTATTCAGTTTAGTTTTGCTACTATTCATGGGTCTCACTGTACTATTTCAACTAACTTTTATCTTTATTTATAGTACTTTCAATAATAATTTTTTAATTTCAGCAAAATAAGCGGTATCCAAACACAATTTATTTTTGCTAATATTATTCTCAACGTTCAGGGAATCTCAATTATTCTCAAGTACCAGTTCAGTATTCTTTGCTCAAAAAAAAGAAAAAAAGAAAAAAAAAAAGTACTAGTTCAGTATTCAGCCAAAAAAAAATATATATATTTTGAAGTAGTTCAGTAAGACTCCATCATCATAACCGTCCAAATATTGATTCTGCCAACTGGTAACGCTTCGATCCATTTAGAGCGAGGACCATCCAACTTGGTTAATTATTCACTCTAGCCTCTTGTTGAAACTCAGTGGTCACTGACACTGAGGACAACAAAACAAATACTGCCGTATAGAGTAGTCGACCATGGCAAATTTCAATGAGTATTTGAGGAGAGGGTATGAGAAAATAATCCAATATTGACTTCCATTTTAAATTTGAAATGTCAATTTAGACTCTTATTAAAAAAAAATATATATATATATATATATATGGCAAATTTCAATGAGTATTTGAGGAGAGGGTATGAGAAAATAATCCAATATTGGCTTCCATTTTAAATTTGAAATGTCAATTTAGACTCTTATTAAAATTAATATATATATATATATATATATATATATAAAGGAATGAAGCAATCTTAATCAAATTGCTTATGGTCTTGGGGGTTGTTGAGAAATTGGTCTTCAGGATTTTTCCTAATTTTCAATCTTCAAATTTGCATATAAGAAAAACATTTTGACTTGTACAAGTGCAAACCAAAAAGAGAAGCAATAAACTTGTCTTGGGTTGAGATCATTTACTTGAGAAAGATAGGGCAACAAACAAGCCAACAACTACTTAATAAGATTGTACCGACCATTTTTACCAATTAAGCCGGTTCAACACTTCTTTAATTGCAACTAGTCACATAATCCTCTTTTTTTTTTTTTTTTTTTTTTTTTTTTTTTTTAATCTTAATAAAGCTCTTATAAACATTACTATTACTATACCTAGTATTATTAGGATCCTTCATTTAAATAAATATATTTTATAATTCAAATTAAATATTACTATAAATTTAAAAATATTTTATATTATTAAGTTTAAAATTTCAAAATGAACTCTTTCTATCTTACATATATATATATATATATATATTTATAGGAAAAAAAATATTTTCTATCTATTTCAAGTAAAATTGATAGAATTGCTTGGACCACTAATGTATTCCTAAAAAAAAAAAAAAAAAAATGCTTTACACATAATATTTTTACAATAAATCCTAGGTAATAAGTTGTTATTAGTGGGCAAAAATGTAAGTTCAGTGATGAATTCGATTTAGAGAACCAAAATAACTTACTATTTAAGATTTACAGTTAAAGTATTGTGAAAATATTGTAAACTTAGTACTTTTAATTCCTCAAATTCATGTAAACTTTTGTTTATATAAAGATGATAATTGTCCTAATATGAAATTAAATTTCTGCTTTCAGCAATAGGAACGGGGCGTTTTTAATTGTAAAATAATAATTATCAGTAGACCTATTTTGTTTGATTGTTTTTGTATTTTTCTGCATTAAGTAAAGAAATTATAACTAAAAACTCTATGCAATGTGTTAAATCATAATCCTAACAACCAATTTGCTTGGGCAGAATTTGTTACATGTTTATCTGATGCAATTGAATCGACTCAAAATTGATGGACCCTACAAAATGCATAATAACAATATGCATGTGCCACACCATTCACTTGGATGCTTATGAAGGTTGTCCCATTAGCATGAGAATGAGTATGAGTTGGGGGATAGCAGCTTAAAGAATACTGAAATTTATATATATTCCTTCCAGTTTCACAAAAAGTCAAGAACATGAGAGAGAGAGAGAGAGAGTGTGTGAAATAGATGTAAATGGAAATGATGGAAAAGATAAAGATAAGGACCCACCGAAGAATTAGGTGGGAGTGTGGGGCAGAGAATCGTAGACTAGTCAGAAAACCAGACTTGTCAGACTAAGTTTTTACGCGCCTGCGTCTTTACCTCTTTTCGCTTCTTTTCACAACGGCCAAAACCATGCTTTTCTCTCACTACTCACTAACAAGAACCTCAAAATATATATATTTATATATATATATATATATATATATATTTAAGTGAAAATAAAGAGACTCTCAAAGAGAAGGAATAAAGTTAAAAAGAGAAAAAGCAAAGAACGAACAAAGAGAAATATATATATATATATATATATAATTATATAAATAAAAAGATAATTGGCCATTTTAGCAAATCAATTTTTGTTCGTCCACTATTTTATTTTATAATTCAATTGTTATTTAATTTCTATATTGGCTGTTATAATTTAAATTTATTCTGCTTATAGTTATAGAGTGCGAGAAATTTTTTGAGAGAAAAAAATTATCTATATACACAATAAATTTTACATATTTTTTAATAATTTGTTAAGATAAGTAATTGTAAATTTGTAATTGACGAGCAAATCTATAGATATAAAAAATTTGACAACTTCTTGATATGACAAATTGTTAGTGGTAAAGAAAAAAGTGATTTCAATGAAAAATCCAAATGAGAATAAGTATAAATTTACCATATTAGTAAATGCCAAAAATGTAATTAAATTTTTTATCATTATTGACTTTACTTTATTGTATACTAATCATAACTCACCACTCAACAATTGGGAAAGAAAAAAGTTCAGAGATACACCTACATTTATAACATTTTAAGGTGCTAATTTGCAATTGATGGATGATATAGCTAGAGTTAATGGTGGACCCATTTAAAAGAGATTTTTTTTTTTTTTTTTGGTGGGTGAAAGATGTTATTCCATCACAACTTGACACTTAGTGCATTCTCATTGAGTTATGTAAAACTAGGGGTGTTCGCCAAACTGCTAGAATTGTATAACCGCATCCAATCCAACTAAAACCGCTCACAAAATTAAGTAATTGCACCACATCGCAAGTGACAATGAACAACATTGCACTGTGTGGTGCATTGTGCAGTTTTATGATAAGAAAACATCATAAAACCGCACTTATATATATATATATATATATTATAATTTAATATTGTATGAAGTAAGTGACTAACCCAGTGTTAGTATGTTCTAGTTTTACATTAAAAATAGCTTAGCTTTGTTTTTATTAAATACAAAATCAAAATTTCAAAACCTCATTTACTTCTCCATTTTACACTCTCACTCTTCTCTCCTAATACCTTCTCACTCTCAGTATGCATGACTAGTAGTGTATATAGTACATTGTTATGGACCTTATGGTTGTTGCTTGTTAAGCATTTTTATGTTATAGGTTATATTTGTTTAACATGTATAATTGTGTATGATTTATTGTCATGGATTATTCTTTTGTTTTGTGTGATGGATTTTTTTTTTTTTACTTATTTATGTTACCCTTTTTTTTTGGTTACACAGGTTATATATATATATATATATATATATATATTAAACTTACTATCATGGTTATTAATAGTAAACTCGTAATTGGCCATTACAAGTCAGTTTGTTTTTACCTAACCAATTTAACAATACATTTTGTAGGTTTCAATTAGTTCAATTGTAAAACTTTTATAGTGGAATAAGAAAAGAAGATACAGTTTTTTTTGCAAAATGCCTCACCGGAAGTAGGCTTGTTTTTGTACTTTTTGATGAATGATATCACATATTTTGCATTTTGAATTTTGATGAGATATGCATACGCCTCTTTAGATGTGAATGGTATGTTTGGTGGGACAAAATATGAAAGTTCAAAAACGTGTACAAAACACCTTTGAACGTTTAGACCCCCAAATTACAACTTAACCAATACAAGCAAAATGTCAAACAACTAGTGTGCGGAAACTTAACACATGTTATAATACGAAATTGGTTAAAGACTATCTAAGCCATAACAAAATAAAACCATAGCAGATAATAAAAAGGCAAAGATAGAGAGGAAGGAAGATGCAAACACAAAGACAACACGCGATGTGTTATCAAAGAGGAAACCGAAGTCCTCGGCGAAAAACCTCTCCGCCGCCCTCCAAGCGGTAAACAATCCACTAGAAAATACAGTTGGGATACAAGGACAGCAATAGACCCTCCAAGCCTAATCTACCTAGTGCACCTAAGCCCTCCAAGCTTCTTGCTCCAACGAGGTTGCGCCGAACCTTTTTCTTTTCTAGCTTCCCGGATTCCGCTACTAGACCGTAGCATCAACCAATGAAGATTGGTTCCTTCCTAACTGCTTCCCAGAAATCCAAACAACTGTCTCACAGTGATGATGATGGTGAGAACCAGGTTTGGTATCATGCCTCTCAAGAATTTGACAATGGAGAGGAAGAGAGTTGAGGAATTTGAAGAGACTCTAAGGTAGAGATTGTGGGTGAAGCAATCTGGTTTTTCTTTAGGGTTTCTCTCTCAAAATTCTCTCTGGAAGCTCTCTTTCAATCGTGGGTAAAAGGGGTATTTATACTGGAGTGGGAGAGGAATGTGAAACGTCAGGTTTTACAAAACAGGGGTGGCTCGTGGCTTGACCTTGCGGCTTGACTAAGTCACGAGATCCAGTCGCGAGTTAACAGTATGGCTAGTTGTCCTGTTTTGTCCTGTAGTGCTCCAGCTAGCATGACTGTTCATCTTCCAGCATGCTTGGCACGTGTGCTGCTTCTGGCGGCTTGCAGCCGCGAGTCACCCGCGAGTCCCAGCTGCGAGTCTCTGTTTTCTTGCACACTCTTGAGCAATCTTCACTCTATCTTACTCACTACCCTTACAACAAACCCACCTAAATACAGGGTTACTAAATGCTGAATTACAAGCAAATTTGGCACGGAATAAAGCCAATTAGATGGTTGAATAAATTCAACCTTACAAAATATATTTCTTCATATGAGATGAGAGGATATGAATGCTCTTAAAATGTAATAAAATTGGGTGTGAAACTAAATGTGTGCATAATAATAATAACTAACATTTGCGCATTCTCAGAGGCTCATCTATTTTGTTGGGTAAAGGTTAATAATTTGCATCCATTATAGTTGAGATTACTACATTTTCCAATTACAAAAAAAAAAAAAAAAAAAATCCTAGAAGTGTAGTGAGTATTATGCGTTTGCAGGTGAAATAATTTTTCATCAATACTGAGTTAAAATCCATATATATATATATATATTTTATTTTATTTATTTATTAATACTAATAATAAAAAGGAATATCCATTCCTTTTTATTATCAGTACTGAATTTAGTCCCATATTTGTGGGCATATCTAAACTTTTTTTGTTTTTGTTTTTAGTAAAGTATAGAAAAAGAATTCTTCATTTTAAAATGTTTCATTTATCCAAATTTTTATTTACACATCTTTCCTCAATTGTTTCTTATATTTTCTTTTTAAGGGAAAATTTTGATTTATTGATGGGAGTTATCTACTTATTTTCGATCCTAAAATTACACATCCATAACAATAGTAAAAAAGAGCTTAAATTTAGGATTCAAAGAAAAATTAAAAGCACTTTTTTTTGGAGTAAAACGTTATTGACAATTATTTATTTACTTTTATATCTATCCTATTAGTTGAAAAATTTGTAAGAGAATAGATTGAATGTTCGAGTATCAAAATTGAGAATTTCAAACAAGTGAAGCCATTTAAATAATAGTATAGAAAATAATTTATTTATTTTTGTCATAAAATAAGTTAGTTAAGACAATTTATTGAAAAACTAAAAACGTAGAAGTAAAGCTAGATAGAGTGAACTCAGTGGGTTTGGTCAAGTGGTTGGACACTTGGTCTCAAAGTGGTTGTCTTGGATTTGATTAGGAGTTCTCTAATTCAAGTCCGAGTATCAGTACTTTGAAAAAACTCCCTGGACTAGTGATTTACTCTGCTATGGGCCACCTGTTGTGAACAGTGATTAGTCTCTAGTTGAAAGTTTTGAGGAAACACAATGGAAAACCAAAAAAAAAGCTAGATAGAGTGGTAGAAGCCAAAACTGGAGTGGAGTGGAGTGAGTTGAACCAAAAAGTTGCTGATTTTCTTCAACTTGAACCAAAAGCAATGCCAAGGCATCCTTGGAAAACGATGTCGTTCTCCATGTTTTGTTAAACCAAACGTCGTCGCTTTGACTACTTTTAGCTTTGCACTTCCCTACTTGTTTCCTTTTTAATACCTTGGCAACATCATATCATTTGATTCATTTCCACACCACATTGGAAAACGATCCTTCTCTCTCTCTCTCTCTCTCTCAAACACAAAAACAAAAGTATCCTCGAATAGAAAAATTCCAGACCCATTCACAATTTCTAATCAGCTTCTTCCCATTACTCTTCCAAGAAATTAAATATTAAAAAAAAATTCTATAAGCCTTCCTTCCTTCCTTCCTTTGTCTGCTGTTTGGTTCCTGAGAAAAAAAAAAAAAAAACTCAGGACAACAATTGCATTATTATAATATATGTATGTTCTGAGAAAAGAATGTGAGTGGGTCCCAACCAACACCAACACTTGACTCTGCTGAACTCATACATACTTTGATAATGTGTTGTCTTTTGATAGATAGATAGATAGATTGTTTTGTTTGGTACTACGTCGTCGTATTGTGTTTGGGGTTTCACATGGCGGAAATTACAGCTAAATTACGGTTGGTTCGGTGCCCAAAGTGTGAAAATCTTCTCCCTGAGCTCGCCGATTACTCTGTTTATCAGTGCGGTGGTTGCGGTGCTGTTCTTGGAGGTAAACTCATCTCACACTGTTTACTTTTTCAGACTAATTTTAGCTGTTTCCTAACCAAAATGTTTGTTTTACTTAACAATCCAAACTACTTTCTTTTTTTTTCTTTCAGTAATGCTAGTGATAGTGATTAAAGAATGGAATATGAGCATCCCTTTTTTATTGGTGACAAGAAAATCTATTAATCAGAATCTTTAAATTTCCACTGATAGAATTAGAACCCAAAAATAAGAAAATCCGGAGATTATTGGCTTTGTGGGATTGAGGCTTTAATTTTTAATTTTTAATTTTTTAATGCAATCCTAAAGAAATCTAAAAACTTGTGGTTCTAGATTTTAATTATTGCTGGGCATTTTCTTTGTGTTTTTTGCAACTGAATAGAAAATAAATCGGTTTTCTTTCCCTCTTTAAAAGTGAATTTTTAATTGTTTGATTATAGTATTATTGTTTGTTTAATTTGCAGCAAAAAAGAAGAATGTCCAGGCAGATGGTATGTCAGATGAAGAAAGAGTTGTTGGAGTTCCTGCTAAATCAGACCATTCCTCAGAGAAAGGAATGGTTGATTTGAGTGATGCTTCTGATACTGATGTTAAGCCAAATGGTGGCTCTTTGAGATGTAGTCAAGTGGATTCAGAGAAGGATGATGTTGGGCATGGTGAGAGATATGACGATCAATCTAAGCTTACAACTGATAAATGGGTCACTGAGACTGGTCTTGATATGAATGCAGATAGAAATGAATCGGTTGGTGCAATGGGAAGGGAGCAAGGGGAACTAAATCCTGAAATTAGAACTACAAGTGGGTTGCTAAGATTGGGACAAATGTCTGATTGGAAAATGGGGGAGAGAGGTGAGATGGAGGGGTTTCGAAGAAAAACAAGAAGTGATGTTGAAGGTGTGAGGTATTCAACTTCAAACTATCCTGATGAGGGCCCATCAAATTACAATGTGGACTCTTCTTATAATTATGGGGAACCATTGACAAACCTTAATGACCCGGATGGGGCTAGTAGGGTCAAGTATCTTCAAGAAGATCGAGCTGAGCTTTTGAGGAAGCTGGATGAGCTAAAGGATCAACTTAGTCGGTCTTGTAATGTGGTTGATAAACCAAAAGAGAAGGTTCCTCTTGATGGCAGGATGGTTCCTCCGGATCCTTATAGTGGCCCTGATAATTGGTTTCAAAATGGTTCTTCAATGTCAAATAGGCAGTTACCTGATAAACATGTTACTGGACCCCCTAGTGGCTCTGATAATTGGTTTCAAAATGGTTCTTCAGTGTCAAATAGGCAGTTTCCTGATAAACATGTTACGGGACCCCCTTATTCAAATCATTGGCCTGATCCATATCCTTATACCAACAGGCATGAAGTGGCTATGCATAGCCATAGCTTCTATCCTTCGATGCATAATCCTGGATATGGTGATCCTTTTGGATCTCAAATGCTCAGGAGAAATCCACACCAGTTAGCTGGTCAATACCCTCAACAGCCATTACATCCATACTATTCTGGGCAGTATATTGATACTAATCCTGACTCATTTGAGCCATACCCACCTAACTCAGTGTTTCACCAGCCTTCTTGCCCTTGTTTACATTGCTATGACAAACTTCATCGAGTTTCAGCTCCAGTTCGACCCCCTTCTTTTTGCAATAAAAGGTTTCCTGATGTTCCAAACAATCCTGCTATGTACCATTATGAGAAACTTGGGGCATTTGGTCCATGTGTTCATAATTCTAGGACTATGATTCCTCCATCAAACATTAGTGACGCACAACGCCACACAAGATGGCCAAGTGATTTTAATCCTGAGATGGGTGGTTTTGTTCGCTGCCATCCTCGTAGGGTTGTGTTAGCCAGTGGTGGCCGCCATCGCCGTCCCATAGCTGGTGGTGCCCCCTTTCTTACATGCTATAATTGCTTTGGGCTACTGCAACTTCCAAAGAAAGTACTGCTTACAGTGAGGAATCAACAAAAGATGCGTTGTGGGGCCTGTTCTGCGGTAATCAATTTTGCTGTTGTCAACAAAAAGCTAGTTCTTTCACTTCATGCTGAAACAAAGGATATTCCAATAGATGTTGATGGTAGCTCTAATGAGGTAGTGAGAGATAGTGCTCCACATTTCCAAAGCCATATGAATCGGATTAGTGCTAATTTCTCTTCTGATTATGATGATTCTGGTTATGATTTTCAGTCAATAGATAGAGAAACTGTTTCATTGCCTACGGGCCTAGGTTTGAACTCAAACAAGGCTCATGAGAACTTTCATTCTTCATCTCCTAGCACCTCTGATGAAGAAAATGGTCCAGAAGTCTTAATTGCTTCAAAAGAGGTGAACAACTCCACTCAGGGGCCAATTAGGGCCATTCTGTCTCCACCACCTCCTGGTTCACCACTTCAAGACCATTTTGATTACTCTTCTAATAATCATGCAGTGAACCGGCTGGGGAAGGGAAATCGAAGTAGTCGTTCAGATCAAGAGAAAGTGAAACCTAATAAGGCTGCCTCACGTCAAAATTCTTTGAAAGAGGTATCACTTGCAACTGAGATGGAGGTGTCATTCAATGAGTACTCTAATACAGGGGTTTCTCAAGATTCTGGTGATGCAGGCAGAGAAGATGATCAGCCCAGAAACAAAGGGGGTGATTCATTTTTTGCAAACATTATCAAGAAGAGCTTTAAGGATTTATCTAGATCTAATCAAACAGATGAACGCGGCAGAAGTAACATATCAGTAAATGGGCATCTCATACCAGAACGTGTGGTTAAGAAGGCTGAAAAGCAGGCTGGACAAATTCATCCTGGGAAATATTGGTAAGTAGATTCAGCTAACTGGTTCTCATTTATGTGGTATAACCTTTCTGCTTTACATGCATACTATTTGATTCTTGTACATGGAAATCAAAATATTCTTCATTAAATACTATTATAAATGTTCTCTGTTGTTACTTTGCTTTTGATAGAATCATGCGCTCATCTTTCTTACTGCAGTTGTTTTAATGGATTTGTGTTTGTTCAACTTGTTTAAACCAGGTATGACTTCCGAGCTGGATTCTGGGGTGTAATGGGTGGGCCCTGTCTTGGCATAATTCCCGTAAGTCCACATAGTATTAGTGCATTAGTTGTATGCTATTGGTTATTTCCTTGCTTGTATTGCTGATGAATGACATTTCTCTTGCAGCCGTTCATTGAAGAGTTTAATTATTCCATGCCAGAGAATTGTGCTGGTGGAAATACTGGTGTTTTTGTCAATGGGAGAGAGCTTCATCAAAAAGATTTAGATTTGCTTGCTAGTAGAGGGCTTCCCACTGCTAGAGATAGATCTTACATCATTGAGATATCCGGGAGAATCCTGGATGAGGACACTGGTGAGGAGCTAGATAGTCTTGGCAAACTTGCCCCAACGTGAGTTCCATTTTTCTTCTTCTTTTTTGCTTATAAATATCTTCCTCATTTCTTTTTACGTATTAGTTACTTAAAATATAGGGAAATTGCTATAATTGCTATTAGAAAAAGTCAATATGTTTGTCATTTGTGTTAATGATCCTTCCATCGCATATTAGTTTTACCCCATAGATCAAGTCTCAATACTTGAGAATCATGATTCCATGTTGAAGTCATTTCTTTTAAATACTAGACAATAGCTAGAGAATATCATAGGTTGGAGACGGGTATATAGAAAAATAATAGGCAAATCAGTATCCTTCAGTCAAGGATCGCATAGCACTATAACCTCAACATAAGTAGAGCTGGCCTGCGCAATATGATGGGGAGTAGATGGACATGGGCAGTGAAGATGCGTTTTGTAATGTGTACAACATTCTAAGTTTATAATTATTTGATAATTTAATATATATCTTGTAAACCCCAAGGAGTAGCACAATCAGTTGGGGACCACGCCTCATGAAGCGAAAACTATAGTTTGAATCTCTATCCCTCTTCTCTCAGGCTTAGGGTCAAAGCATACTTCAATTTTTTTTAATCCTTATTCTTGTAATTATTTAACCTGTTTTAGGAAAAAAAAAAAAAAAAAAAAAAAATATATATATATATATATATATAAAAGTAGAAATTCTGGACATAAATATTCCAGTAAGACAGTTTTAACACGCCAAGGAGCTCTCACTCAAATGGTATGCCTTTCCCTTGTAAAGAATAAGGTAGAAGATGAGGTCTTAATTTCAAGACCTACAAGGTGTGTGTGTAACTTAGCGAAAGAGAAAGAAGTTTGACACAAATTTTCAGTACTGTCATTAAGAGCATCCACAATAGTGGTGCTAAAAAGCTATTTTTAGCACCACTATATACAAAAAGGGCACTACAATAGCGGTGCTATAGGTAAATATTTTACCTACCTTGCGACAGTGCACAGCTATATATGGCTGTGCACTGTAGCTGAAAGATTAAAAAAAATGATTTTTTATTCCTATCTCCTATTAAAATATTTTTTTGTTTGTTTGTTTGTTTGTTTGTTTGTTATTTTTTTTTCTCAACCTGATTCAGTCACCGCTCTCTCAACTCTCTCTCAACTGTCACCGGCCTACTCCCTGCCCCATGCTGCGGACCCATCTCGCCCACGCCACCAACCCATCTCACCCAGTCCTCCATCTCACCGCTCACCTAACGCCGACAAGCCTAGTCCTCCATCTCACCGCCGATCCAAGCTCCATTGCTTACCCAAGCTTCATCGTCGACCGAAGCCCCACCACGCCTAAACCTTGTTCCCACCTAACTCCACTGGCACCGCTTTCATCGAACTCAAGAGTGCTGTGAGACCAATCAAGGTAGAAACAAGGCAGAGGAATTTGGCTTTGGTGGTGTGGCTGGATTTCGTGGGTTTATTTGGGTTTGTGGTGGTGGTTTGGCTGGGTTTCGTGGGTCAGTGGTGGAGTGGCTGTGTTGGTGTGATTTGTGTGGTGGTTTTTGACTAATTTGGATTTTTGGCAGTGGTTGTGGGTGGTTGTTCCTGGTTGGCAGTAGTTGTGGTTTGTGCCATTGATTGGTTTGTGGGATGTACATGGTGGCAATCGGTGGCTGTTGGGTGTGATTGGGTTTGGGGCGTGGTGGTTGTTGGTAGTTTATTGTAATGGATGTTTATATTATTTTATTGTGTTTAAAGCTAAAATAGATCCACTGATGCTAGATGTTTTGTAAAATGAGTAGGTAAAATAGATAAAGTAGTTTTTTGTGGTGCCAAATAGTAAAATGCTTGGATGCTCTAAATGCTTGATCTCACATGCTGCATCATCTGTTACCTTCAATTGATAAGAGAACCAATTTCACTTTCCCTTTTTTGTGACCCAAAGTCATTGTCCTTGGCTGAAAGTGTGAAAACTGAAGAGTATATATTTCCCAGAAACTATTTATATTGTGTAAAAAAAAAAAAAAAAAAACCTTTTCCGGTTCTTCTGCCTCTAAATGAGATTGTAGTAGGAATGAAGTCATCTTCTTTCAATTTCAATTGTTGTGATAAAACCTGTTTTAAATTTTACATGATCTCGTGCTTCCTGTTATGAAGTTTTCAACATTTATAATTTATTCATTTATTATATTTTGAACTCTCAATAACTAGAAATGGACTCAAAGCAAATCTTACTTGACGTTTTGAACAGGGTTGAGAAGGCAAAGCATGGATTTGGTATGAAAGCTTCAAGAGCAGCTCAGAGTCAATAGAGATCACAAAGTTCTATCTTCTCTTCTGGCATGTAGACAATAGCAAACACATCCTGTCACAGAATTGGAAAAAAACCATCTTAGCAAATTCTTTTGGAGGATCCACAAAGTTTTCTCACCTTGATGGATATAAAGATTTTGGATTGATTGTATGGCCTGATGTATGAAAGTTATATCTCTATACAAAGTAATTGTGTGCTGATGTTTTGTATTTTTATATATGTAAATCACATAGTTTTTTCCTTGATATTACTTCAATTTTTAACTGAAAACTTACTCACTAAAGGACTGATGTGGAACATTAGCACTTACAAAAGGGTCATCTTTGTAAGTATTAGCGAGGCTTATAAACAAAAGACTCACTTATTTACTGATCGATGTGGTATTTTAGACCACTTATTAATTTAAAAACCGCCCAATGTGATGTCAGATTAAGGTAAAACACGTCTTTGATCTTCTCAATTTCACTTGGAAATAAGTTAAGATTCTATTTCTTTAACTTATCAGTGTACATAGTATCACATCATTTAAAACTTCAAATGAATGTAGTGACACTTGATACATAATTAGATTTGAAATATTTAATTTTATTCATTTTAGAGGGTCATTCTCCCCCATTCTAATATAATAACTTCTAATAGCTTTTACGTTATCTAGGAAATCACCACTCTAGTTTCCAACAGATCATAATTCCCTCCAATTTACTCTGAAATAAAGATGTCTATTTCAAAGTATATTATTATTGTTTAAACATGAAAATTGAGAATATCTAATTTCAACTGAAAACAAACTCGACCACAAAATCATCCCCAAACACCACAATTGGGCTAAATTTATAAAATTAAGTCAAACTCAGGAGTTCTATGGCAAAAAAGAAGTTTGACTAGCTTTGACTAGAAAATCCGACCATTCATTGAAAACAAATCTTCGATTGCTAACACAGAAGATATTTCAATTCCCTTCAAAACTAGAGGCAAATCACAAATGATAAAATGTATATCAAATGAAATATCTGAAAAAATGTGAACTTTAATAACCGAACATAAAATTTAGTTTTAGCATAGCAAAGTTTGATTTCAGTCAAAATTAGTGTGAGTGATAAACTTATACAAAAACGATATTGCTTCAATTATAATAAATATTGTAAAAGATATTATATACCTAAAATTATTCATTTCAAAATTCACATTGTTGTTTACGGTGAAGGTGTTTAGGGTTTGATAAGTAAACCCTAACACATAAAATATCATATATATATATATAAAGTACATGATATTACTGTTTTGCCCCTATTAGTCATAACACTCCCCCTCAAGCTGGAGAGTATATATCATACAATCCTAGCTTGTTACATAATAAACCCAAGCGAGTCTTACATAAAGCTTTGGTAAACATATCAGCAATTTGGACTCTTGTAGAAACATATGGAGTAGCAATTAAACCATCTTCTACTTTCTCCTGAGTAATATGGCAATCTACTTCAATATGCTTGATTCATTCATGGAACACAGGATTGGAGGCAATATAAATTGTTGCTTGATTCTCACAATGCATAGTCATAGGCAGCTTCACAACAAATCTTAATTCCTCAAGTAAATGCTTAATCCACATAAGCTCACATAATGTGTGTGCCATGGCTCTATACTCAGCCTCTACACTAGACCTGGCAACAACAGTTTGTTTCTTACTTCTCTAAGTAATCAAATTTCCTCCTAGAAAAGTACAATACCTAGTAGTGGATTTTCTATCTGACGGTGATCCAGCACAATCAGCATCAGTGTAGGCTTTTACTCATAGGTGACCACTAGCTTTATACAAAAGACCACGGCCTGGATGTGCTTTAAGATACCTCACAATCCAAATAATTGCCTCCTAATGTGGAAGGCGAGGATCTTACATAAACTAGCTCAAAACACTAACTGCAAATGATATATTTGGGCGAGTAATTGTGAGATAATTTAGTTTACCAACTAGACGACGATATCTCTCAGGATTAGATAACATCTCCCATTGATCTTCATACAATTTGACATTAGGGTCCATAGGAGTCTCCATTGGTTTAGATCCTAACAAGCCGGTTTCTTCCAAAATATCCAACACATACTTCCTTTGTGATAAATTGATGCCTTCTTTAGATCGTGCCACCTCAATACCCAAGAAATAACGAAGTTTACCCAGATCCTTAGTTTAAAAGGAGTTTTGAAGGTATCTTTTCAAATCATCAATACCTTGCTTGTCATCTTTGGTAATTATAATATCATTAACATATACTATTAACAAAATCTTTTCTCTATTAGAGGTATGAGAAAACACAAAGTGATCAGAGTGGCAACTTCGCAATCCAAACTTTAACACTACTTCACTTAATTTACCAAACCAAGCTCTAGGAGATTGTTTAAGACCATAGATGACCTTATGCAACCTACACACTTTTCCAGACTCCCCCAGAGCAACAAACCCAGGTGGTTGCTCCATATACACCTTTTCCTTCAAATCACCATTTAACATTTAACTGGAATAATGGCCAGCCCAAATTAGCAGCCAAGGAGATCAAAATCCGGACAGAAGAAATTTTAGCAATAGGTGGGAATGTCTCGGCATAGTCAACACTGTATGTCTGGGTATACCCTTTGGCAAGCAAGCGAGCCTTCAAACGCTTAATAGAACCATCAGGTAAATACTTCACAGTATACACCCAATGACAACCAACAGTAGTTTTCTCTGGAGGATGAGTAACTAAAGACCAAGTATCATTTTCAGATAGGGCAGACATTTCTGCCTCCATAGCAGACTTCCAACCAGAGATGGACATAGCCTCCTAGACAGACTTAGGAACAATAGTAGAATTCAAGGATGTGGTAAAGGCATGAAGAGATGAAGACAAGTGACCATAAGAGACAAATTGAGAGATAGGTTGAGAGGTACAAGAATGCTTACCTTTGTGCAAAGCAATTGGAAGAGAGGCAGGATCAGGAGTCAGATCACTAGGCGGGGTAGAAGTCTTTATTGGAGGTTTCTGCCGACGACAATATACCTGGAGTGGTTTCTGAGGAGGTTCAATAGGAGACACAGGTGGTAGGAGAGGAAGACAAGTAGAAGAATTGTCACTAGCAACCGAAGGAGAGAAATAGGACTGAGATTTATCAGATGTGACATCAGCACTAATGAAACGACACCAAAGAGTAGGTGTGTAACATTGGTATCCCTTTTGACTATGAGAATACCTAAGAAAAATACATTTAATGGATCTAGGATCAAGTTTGTCACTCCTTGGACCTAAGATATGAACATATCACGCACAATCAAAGATCTTAGGAGGTAGATGAAACAAAGGTGCATTAGGAGAGAGCACAGTATAAGGGATTTGACCACCTAGAATAGTGGAAGGCATACGATTAATTAGGTGACAGACAATGAGAATAACATTACTCCAATATGATTTGGGAACATGAATATGAAACTTTAAGGCACGAGTGACCTCTAACATATGACGCATTTTGTGTTCAATAACTCCATTTTGTTGTGGAGTATGGGGGCATGAAGATTGGTGAATTATACCATGATCATCAAAAAATTGAGACAAAGATGTATGAAAATATTCACGAGCATTATCAGACTGAAAAATACGTAGTGAAGCATTAAACTGATTCTTTATTTACATACAAAATGATTTGAAAATTGAGTACAATTCAGACCGTTCTTTCGTAAGATAAAGATAGGTGACTCTAGAATATTTATCAACAAAAATGACAAAATATCTAAATCCTAACAATGAGGGAGTGTTTATTGGACCCCAAATATCAGAATGAACTAAATGAAAAGGACTACTAACATGACTCTTACGCCTAAAGGCAAAAGGCACCTTATGGTGTTTACCCAAATGACATGCTTTACATTGTAAAGACTTAATTTGACGACACGATGGAACTAATGACTTCAAATTCTTGAGAGATGGATGACAAAGGTGACAATGATGCTGAAGAGGCAAGATAGACAAATGAAAAGCCACTAAACAGTAAGAACCACATCGATCTAGGTAATAAAGTCCACCAGCTTCATGCCCTCCACCAATAATCTTCCCCATCTTGAGATCCTGAAAGATACAATGAGTGGATAAAAAAATGGCAGCATAATTCAAAATTTTAGTAAGCTTACTAATTGACAAAAGGTTAAAAGGAAAATCAGGAATATATAAGACAGAAGAGGGAGAAAGATTAGGACTAAGATTGGCAGTGCCCAAACCAAAAATTGTAGTGGTTGAGCCATCTGCCAATGTAACATTGGAAAGACTACTAGATTGCTCAAGGTTAGAGAGTCAACCTGAGGTACCTATCATATGATTAGTAGCACCTAAGTCAATGACCCAAGGGTCCTGAGTGGCAAGACAAGCAGCGAAAGTACCTTGTTGAGCCAAAGTAGCAGTAGAATCAGACCCAACAAAGTTGGAATGTAGAGACAAGAGGTGATTGTACTCTTCCTCAGGAATAGAGACTACTCTGGATGTTGGTGGAAGTGACTGTGAAGGCGGTTCTTGAACTTGAAAACTAGCTTGGTGAGTTGAGGGTTTAGCATACAACTCCCAACAAACATCTAATGTATGATTCTCACCATGACAATAAGTGCACTTACAAAGACCATGTCCTCTACCACAATCCCCTTGTTCACTACCACAACTCCCTTGGTCACGACCTCCACAGCCTTGGCCCCCACGACCTCAACCTCCATGACCACCTCTATTACTCCTCATATAAGTGGTAAAGGCAGATTTATCACCAGAAGGTAATGCATCAATACTGGAGGAAGAGAAAGGGGCAGTACTCAAATCAAATAATATGGCATGTTGAAGTCTACCAAAAACTTCACTCAATGAAGGGAGGTTTGGACTAGCTAAAATTTTTGATTTTGTTGGATTCAAACTTTTAGGCAATCCAGAGAGGAAGCGAGCAACTTGCATAGAATCTCGTTGTTTCTTCATAATTTTAACATTAGAGGAGATGGGCTGAAAAATATTGAGTTCTTCACATACACCCTCAAACTTGTTATAATAGTCCTTCCAAAGACAAATCACTCAAACTCAAGGAGAAATAATTTTGATAAAAATCATAAATCTGCTTCAAATTGTTTACACCAGAGTAAAGTTTCTTGGCTTGTTCCCAAACAAGTTTAGTTGTTGGTAAGAAAACCAAACTACAACTAATCTTAAACTCCATGCTATTCAACAGACAACTCCTAATTTGTGCATCTTCAGCTCTCCAATCAGCAAATTTAGGGTCTATAGGTACAAGGGGGTCCATTAATCACGTAATTAAACTTCTTTCTACCATGAAGAAAGACTTTAACTGCTTGTGCCCACTGAGCAAAATTACTTCCATTTAGACGAATGAAAGTAATTGATAACATATTAGGAGATAATAAATAATTAGGGGGTTGAGCACTGTCTATGGACTCCATAATAGCAACTTGAAGAACAAACTAACACTAAATAAATATGCTAGACTGAATTAAAACAAACTCCAACCAGTGTACTTCAACCAATCAGCAACTCATTTATCAAAGAATCAACATCAAACTATTCCAAAAACAAGGCAGCAACAAATCCATACCAACACCAAAAAAAAGAAAAAAAGAAAAAAAAAAAAAGCCCAGTCCACCACTAAACATCGATCAACAAAAGTCTAGTCCAACAAATCAACCCAAGGCTGCTTGAACAGATAATTAGAGAATGAATTGAAGAAGAGAAGAAAATCAAACCATGGTTGAAACCTCCAGTTGGAAAACTCTAGTGGTGGTGCTAAGGTGCAGGAGCGATGGCATGAGGATCAGTGAGTGGGCTAGGATGGGTTGCCGGAGGAGGGCGAGTAAAACCCTGCCTCTCTCACGGTCAGGTGACATCAATTTGGTGTTGTGAGACCTGAGAGAGGGTCATCAGCACTGGACAACTCCTTTAGCCACTAAATCAAGATCGTCGGAGGTCTCTATTAGGGTGGTCAGAGCTAGCAAGGTGTTGTTATGGTTGCCGGCAACAATAGTATTGGTGGGTGGTGGTTGGAGGATTAATGGCAGTGGTGGGTTGGTGGCTTTGATACCATGTTGTTTACGGTGAAGGTGTTTAGGGTTTGATAAGTCAACCCTAATGATAGGCTAAAAATGTATTGACCCCTTTGTTAAATTAATCAATTAATTGTCCAAGTTAATTAATTAAGTCAATTTAACATGCAATAGCATGGTAGCACAAACAAATAATCAAATAACTAAATGCAGCGGAAAATAAGTTTGAGACAGGTGATTTGTTTACAAATGAGGAAAACCACCAAGACAACTTCATCGGGTGAATTTAAGGTCACCACTCTTGAGAATTCACTATTATCAATCACAAGCGGTTACAAGTAAAAGGAATTTCAGTACCTAATACTAACCTACAGTTGAACCCTTACCCCAATACCCAACTGGACTTGTATTGTAGCGGCAATCTCTCTGTTCAATACACGAATCCCAGTACCTGACTAACCAATGATGCATGGATCCCAGTACGTGACTAACACACCAACTTGAGGAAGATGTTGGCTGCAAAGTTCTTCAGTTCATCCAACAATGAAGATTAGGAAGCTCTTTGGTCACAAAATCCTTGGCGTAAAGACGCAGTAGCTTCTACAGAGAATATGATGAACTAGAGCAAATTCTGTCTCCTGTCACAATATGCATGGATTATTCTTTTACAACACCTTGCATCACTTGTGATAGCTCTTTAATTAATCATTATATATGTCTATGGTAGTGAGAAAAGAAACCCTACACAAATACTCAAGGATATGTGTGTAATCAGATCTGGAAAACCTGATTTTGTAATTCTCGACAGATACAACTTGTGTCAAGCTTCTGTTGAGCTTCAGCAGTAATTCTCGATAGAAAGGATTTTGTCAAGACTTCTGTTAAGCTTTAATGAGCAGCACTGTCTTCACTTGTTTCTTGGTCAGATTTGCATGGCTTCAATACTAAACTTGAACACTTGTTTCTTGAAGTACTAAACCTATCCTAGATCTACCCAATTACAAGTAAAGTGCGTTTTGTCAAAGGATTAGCCAATTAAATCAAATATGTCGCTAACACCTAACACATAAAATATTATTTATATACAAAGTACATGATATTATTGTTTTGCCCCTATTACTCATAACACACATAAATCAAGAATTTCTTAAATTGTGTAACAAAACGGGTTGGAATTCTTTCACCTATTTAGGGGGTTGCAAAATGTTTTGAAACCAGTATAAATTTTACTCTACCTTGAATTCCATATACAAATTAGGACAATTTGTGTCACTGTGCAAGTATCAAGTATTGATATGTACTAACCCCCTTTCCCCCAGGATCAAGGCATTTGATATAGGACAAAATCTACCATTAGATTATTTATTTATTTATTAATTTTCATTTATTAATTGTAATTTTCAGAATTTTAGGTTTAGGATTCTTATTTGTTTGATTTTAGGTGCTTTTAATGTTTTTTAGGTCAAATTAGGTTATGATTATAGTTAGGTACTAATTAGGATTTATTTTAAAATATATTTACTTTTCTGTCAAGTTTTACAGAGCCTTTAAATAGGTCTCCCAGTCTGTAAACGTTTTTGGAACAATTTAGAATCAATTTATGCTTTGTTTATTTCAATGTGAAATATTTGCAGGAAAATATTTTCATTTTACGATATTTTGTAGTGTTCATTAAAACACTTTGTAAAATATTTTTGGCACAACGTAAAATGAAAAAAAAAAAATTAAAAAATTAAAACATTTTTTTTATTAACTTCTTGTAGATACCGTATTTTGTCCGCTCTCAATTTGCATGTCAGACCCCGAAAATTCCAAAAATACTATCTTTTCTCCATGGGGCTATGGAAACATCTAGATTGACGTGGTGCAACTTGTTTGGGCATCGGAGCACTTGAAGTGCCATTTCACATCAAATTGACCAAAATGCCCTTGGTCAACCCTGGTTGACCGAAAGTCAAAGACGGTCAAAATCATTCCAAAACCACATTTTTCATGCTTCTACATCAAACCCGAGCCACTCAGAGATTTTTGTTAATTTTGACCAAGTTTGATTCAAGATTGACTCCTAGGGGCACTAGAAACCCTAATTTTGATTCATCCATTAGAACTGGTTGGAATTAGTGCCATTATGAAGATTATCAAATTCCCTTTCCAACGACTATTCATGGGTTGAAATCGGAGCTAAAACAGCTAAGATATCTAGAAAACTGTGCAAAGCACGTCAGCACGCTTCCTAAGGCCATAAATTTTGATTCGACAATTGGATTTTCAATTTCTTTAGTGTTCTAGAAATGAGACATCTAGAGCTTTCTAGGGCACTAAGATTAGCTCAATCCAAGTCAAAGAAGGCCTTCAAATATGCATATGAAGTTGAACTAGGAAAAAGCCAAGATTGCTGATGTTAGCACGAGACTCGGCGGCCATACTTTGCCTATTGGAGCTGGCCGACGGCCACTCATTGGCTGCCGGAAGCTGAACAGTCAGATTTCAATTATAAATACCCCCAGGCCCCCTTAAATAAAAAATAAAAAAAGATCTTTGACATTTTTGGAGCAATTTCTGGGCAGATTCTCTCTCTTTTCCTCCCTAAATTCTCTCCCTAACACATCCAAAAAACTTTAATTTCTCTCTTTTCTCAACAATCAAAAGGTAGTGTTCTTGCTCTCAATCTTCCTCTCCTTGGTTCTTATACCTTGGATTTGAGGTTTAGGGGTGTGGATGTAGCTTTTTAGCTACAATCCACACCTATTTAATTTCCTAGCATGTTCTTGCTTTATCTTGCTTTATCATATGCTTTATTGCTTTTCCTAGCATGTTCTTAGCTTTATCTTGCTTCCTAGCATGTACTATGGTTGTTCAAGCATGTTTCCTTGCTTTCTGCCATGATTTAGCGCTTTGATGTTGTTGACCTAGCCTTCTTAGGCTAGGATATGTCTAGATTTAATGCTTATACTTAGATCTACATGCTTATGTGTCCTTGCCATGCTTATGCATAGATCTACATGCTTATGTGCTCATTGCCATGTTTATGCTTAAATCTACATGTTTATGTGCTCTGTGCCATGTTCATGTCTAGATCTATGTGTTTATGTGCTCCGCGCCATGTTTGTGTGATTAGATCTACATGTTGGATGCTATGCCATGTGCTTCTATAGCCTTTTATCTCCCTTTTTTTTTTCTTTGTGTTTTGGCCCTTTTGGTAGGGTGTAGATCTAGATCTTGTGGTATAGGCCTACATCTGTACACCTTGGCCTATATCAAAGGGTTTGGATCATTCCTATATGCATATTTATGCTTGTTTGCTTCTATGCTTTGTATCCATGCTTACCTCTCTAGCTCTAGGCTTTGCCATGCTTGGTGCCCCTCGTGGCCTTGCTCTTGTGTGGTTACATCCATCCCTCTTGTGGCTTATTTGGGTGTAACCACTTGTGAGAACGCATCCCCGTGATGGTGGTTTGCTCGATTCAAACCCTTTCTCCACTTTATGCGATGATATGCTTACCATGCTTGTTTTGTGCCACCCATTTGGTTTTTTTTTTTTTTTTTTTTTTTTTTTTTTTTTTTTTTTTGCATCTTTGCATGCTTGTCCACATGTTCATGCATGAGTGCTTGCTTGTTTGTCTCATCAAGCCTAATTCCTACTATCTCATATGGGTTCACACCCATCTTTGATACATGAGACCTCGAGTTCCTTTTAGGAATTTTGCTTGATGGCACGTATGTTGTCCATACTCTAATTCAATGGAACTACGGACACCCGATACAAACCTACATTTGTCCTCTTAGGACACCACCTTTTGTTTGAGAACATGCTTGTTTGCCCCCATTTAGCTCTCTTTGTTTCTTTGTTATCTCTTTTGCATGTCTGCTGGCTACATCCTTTGTTTGTTGCATGTACACGCATGGAGCAAGGGCATGACTCCCAAGACACGAGCAAAAAGGGCAAGGATGCAAGCCCAAAAAGGGAAATGTTCATTAAATTAGGGGGCATAGCCCCTCCTAAGTGGTTTTCTCTTTTCCTCTCTTTCTTAGCCTCTTCTCTAGAGCATGTATTAGGGTTCCCTTCCATGTACCCCCTTTACTTTTCCTGCTCTTTGCTTGGGTTGTATTCCCGGTATGACAATGTTTGTTGTACATTTCTTGTACCTTGCTGGGCCATACCCTTGGAACGTTGGCAATGTCTGCTTTACTTTCTTACTCTATGTGATAGCATTGTGTATGATGTATGTATATCTATATATGCCTGTGCGTGTGTGGGTAATCGTGCACTTTGTATGAAAAACTCTCGTGGCTATTTGAGCGACCCTCTCTAGTCAAGAGAGCTTTTGACCTTTTGGTGTGGGTATGTGCTTAAGGCATTTGCTGCAAGTGCATACTCTTGCCATATTCTGTGCATAGTCATCGCGTTGTGATTGTCTCAATCCATGTCACCAAGTGACATTGGTTTCCCCGTGTATGCGACGCGCATCAATATGCTTGATGCATTAAGGGGCTCCGGCTCATCCTAGCATGAGCATTTTGGCATGCGCCGTATACACAAGCACAAAATCCTGTCAGTGCACCATAGTGCACCAAATGCGAAACTCTGCTGGATTTTTGCCATGAAAATAGGGCACCCTGTTACCATATTCTTATAGCGAAAGCTTGGTGAGAATAGTGTTGAGTGTGCTATTATGCACCTGAAGCGAAGCGCTGTCGAACTTCTGCCGCGAAAATAAGGTGAAATGCTACCGGATTTTCACCATGGAAATTTGGCATCAATTCCAAACGCACTAAGAAAGCATCGATTGGGACCACACCCTTTCTGAAACCAAACCTCGAAGCCCAATTTGTTTACAGCCCCAAAAGCTAATGCCAATAGCTTTTTTTTTTATTGCCAATGTTCAAAAATTAAGGTTTTATCAAAATAAAGGGCTATCTATGGACAGGCATTGTGGGGTGCCTCACACCTTCCCCACACGTAACCAGATTTCCGAACTTAAGAATCAAGATTTTTTATCCATCCGTATTAGATTAGGAAAAACAACATTTTTCTTAGCCTAGGATCGGTAATAAAATCAAATAGAGTCAGGTGACCAATCACACCTTAAAAAATAACCCAATGATTGGTGGCGACTTCACTTATCTTTGGTAATTCCCTTAAAATTAAATCAAATTCCAGTCATACACCAGAGATATATCGTCCTTCACACACAATCAAGCTCTCGAGCTCCTCACATTTGAAAGAGCACGTGCGAGCGTCGCCGCGAGGCATCGACAGACTGGCAACTCCACTAGGGACACTTAGAGAGTTTAGCCTTTAGAGCTTTTGATAAAACCATAATCTTTGGACATTGGCTTTCAAAAACATTTAAATTGGTATTCGGGGCTTTCCTTTTGAAAAATGCATTTACGATATCCTAGTAAACTATTTTCAAAAGTCAAAAATATTTTCCAAAAATGTTTTTCAAAATGGTTTACCAAAAACCGACTTTGAGGTATTTTCGTGTGTGAAGCTTTCCTGCTTGCCTAAGCATGCTTTATAGCTTTCCTTCACATGTGCAAACTTAGGGTAGTAGATTTAATTTTGGCTACATCTTTATTTGTTTATATATTTGTTGTACTTGGAAAGTCTTTCCCCTCTCATTTCAAAATGCATGACATCACCCCTCATATTGGGTCGAACCTGGACTCAGCATTGAAGGCTAATGTTGGATGCGTATACCTTAGATAGTTACTGTATGCCAATTTGTAGGCTCTTCCTGTGTCCATGGGTGGATAGGATTATGCTAAAAAGGCTTGGTTCGCTCTATCCCACAACTTCAATGAAGGGAAGGATTAGTTGATCGAGGTCCCCCCTAAGAATAGGACCAACTTACTAGTTAAGCCGTGTCTCATATAGCTGGCCTAGAATATGTCAAAACTCGTGAGATCTAGGAAGGGCCAAGACGAGTGAACATCCAAGCCTAGGGTAGGATATCCTTGTTAGGACTGCTTTCGAAATGAGTCAAGGGGAAAGTGTCCAGTTTCCATTTACAGGTTTGCCCTTTTTGCTTGCGTCGAAGAGTTGTGCTCTACTCCAGGTTCTATCCATCCTGTTTACATAGCATTTGTGATTAACCCTTAGGGAAAAGCAACCCTGTTGCTTGCACATTAGATCATATCCTGTCCTTAAGGGTTTCCGACCCTACAAGAGCATGTATGCATACACTAATGGCTTCGTCATGTAAACGTGTATAGATAAAATTTGTGGCAAGTTGTCGAAACTTTGCTCCAAGGAGGACATTGCCATGAGTTCAAGATCTTCCTCAAGAAGGTAAGGCCCATCCAGAATGAAGCCTCTGCATGTTGCAAATTTGAATTTCCTTGAATTGTAAAAGTCCCACTGTTGGAGCCATTGTATATAGCCCATGTTTTAGGAGCATTGTAAAGAGCCAAAATTTGTAAAAGCATTACTTTCTATGTAATCGAAAGAATAGGATCCGTCCCACAATTTCAAGCATGATATGAGAGTTCTAATTACTTGCCAAGCTTGTGCATTAATTCTACATCACTATAGAAACTCACCATGACCGCTCAAGGGTTCAAGCCAATTTTTGAAATGATAGGTGCAATTTAAATAAGAAAGGACCTAGACTAACTTTGTGTTTCCACATTGTCAAATTTTCAAATGTATCCCATTTCTCTCCCATCCCATTCTTTTCCTTTCCAGGATCATAAAGAGAAAAGATTGTTCAATGGAAATGGTCTAAGTTACCACCACATCATAATCCTATCATCACTAGGTCTTGTGCTAATGAGATGTCTATTAGTGGTCCTTCCCCCATTGAGGAAAACACTCATTAGATCACACTTCTGAAAGAACAGATGGTAGAAATGATGCATATGATGCAACAGTTGGTTGTAGGAGGGGGACAAGATTCATCTGGTCCTAATCAAGAAGGTCCTACCCTTCAGTTTGAAAATGAAGCCCGACCATCACCAGATCTAAATCAGGGCCAAACCACGCCACCATTTATCCCACAGAGGGGCAACTAGGAAGTTGATCCTTCTAAGGATAAGACCTTAGAGTCTGGTTATGGTCAGGTTAAGAGTTAAATGGAGACCCTAGTAGAAAAGATACATATCATAGAGGGCTCCAGCGCTCGAGGAAGTGTTGATATAGATAGTCTGACCAATTTCCCCCAGTTTATTATGCCTCCCAAGTTCAAGGCACCCAAGTTTGTCAAGTATGATGGCAATGGAGATCTCTGCGCCCATTTGTGCATGTTTTGTAGGAAGATGGCAACCTACGGGGAAAATCATCCTTTGCTCCACCAGATTTTCCCTAATAGCTTAATTGGTCTTGCGGCCACATGGTATGTGAGATTAGAAAAGACCTCTAGCTGGAGAGTAGTAGTGGTTCAAGATTGAGATAGTTCCTAACCACATAGTTCTTCAAAGGAAGAAAAAGAAGAGTGGGGAATATTTCCGTGAGTATGCCTAGAGGTGGCATGAGTTAGCCGCACAAGTACTTCCTTCTATGATGGAAGAGGAAATGATCAAGTGGTTCATCAATAACCTTAATCCTCCATACTATGAGAAGATGATTAGTGCCCAAGTCACTCACTTTACAAGCCTGATTCTTATTGGGAAGCGTATTGATGAAGGTATTAGGAGCAAGAAGATAATCGATCTTAATGCTTTGAATTCAATGATAGAACAACAAGTGAAAAAGGCAACCGACCTTAAAGGGAAGGAAATGGACGTTCACATGATTGACAAAGCGCCTAAAAGGACAAGGGGTGTCACTTCTGCTTATATAGCCCTGACTACTCGACCCTATCAAAAACTGGTTCAGCTAGCCCACGCACCTCCTCGAGCATTCAATCAAATGGGAAAACCAGATCAACCCTAGTATTCTAGGGGAGATAATCAGAAATTCTCTCCATTACCCATGCCCATGGCAAAGCTTTATGCTTATCTATTAAGGAAGAAGCTAGTATCTCCACAGTTTGCAAAGCCCAGAGACGGTCCTCCTGCGCCCAGTTTTGATACATCTAAGAAATGTGGGCATAATTTTGGAGCCGAAGGGAAAACCTTGGAAGAGTGTGTGCAATCAAGGTATCAAATTCAAGATCTCATCGATAACAAGCTGATATAGTTCAACAATATGGCCGGGCTGAATGTCATCATCAATCCCTTGCCCCCTTACCAGGATGGGAATGTGAATGCTATTTCTATTGTGGAAGAATGGATTTCAGATTTCTCTTCCCCTCCATTCCCTTGGAAAGCCATGTTGTGGGCCCTAGCCCAAGAATGTCACATTGTTCTTGAGAACATAGGAGCTCTAAGTTTTGATTGGGAAGTCTGCAGATTCTATGATAGTGGAGATAGGCATGCCCTATTCCATTGTAGAGTGCTTAGAGCACAAGTTCAGAGTTTAGCCAACCGTGGTATCATCTAGATCGAAAGAGCAGTCGTAAGAAAGAGCAGTCGTAAGAAAGAGCAATTGCATGGTGGCTAGCCTATGCCTTCTAGGTGCATAAGCAGGAACTAGCCATGGTGCTATGTTAGTAGGATCAAGAGAAGATTGAGATGAATACTTGCGAGAGCGCCTTTGTAAGATTCCTCCAAGAACGAGGATGCCAAATCCTCCGACCTTAGCTGCTATCGAAGAGATTATAAAATCACCTGTGGATTCAAGGGTGCCAGCTCCAAAGAAAGGACAAACCACGCCAGCTGTTGAGGGTTTTGCTCCTTTGATCTTATCGATGCTAGGACCACTGAGTCATCTCCAAGATTTGTCTAGAAGGGAACCTTTGTTGTCTCGGCTATTTGAGGTTTTGATCCTTTAGTTCTGCCAAGGCCTAGCTCAAGAATCTCTGGGGTACCCGGCCTGAAGGCTTTAGAAGCCGCTTTTCCCAGTCTAGTCATCATCAGTCTGAAGTTGTTTTCCTAGGCACTGAATCTGTAGGCTTAAGAGGGCTTAATCATTCATATGCCAAAGCCCTTTCCTTACAAAGATAGCCATCGTGTCCCATGGAAGTATGATGTGGCTTTGATCTCCACCCAAATTGGAAAGGAAGAGGTTTGCTGTAATGTCTCTTCAGGTCTATTCGAACTCACTAGGAGTGGTCAATGTTATACTCCCGAGGAACTAGGAAAGAGGAGGAAGGAGATTGGCAAGGGTACAACCAAGCCAGGCAAGAATAAGGTCACCACTAAAGAAGTTAAGGAATTCTAGAAAACCATCCGAAAGGCCGATTATAGTGTGATTCAGCAGTTGAACAAATCGCTAGCTCAGATTTCTATCTTGGCATTGTTGTTATCTTTTGAGGTCCACCGTGAGGCTTTTTTGAAGGTATTGAAGTAAACGCATGTTCCTACTGGTATTATAGATTCCTTATTTGAGGGTATGGTATCATTAGTGTTGGCCACTAACTAGGTCTCCTTTTCAGATAATGAGTTGCCTCCAGAAGGAAGAGATCATACCTTAGCCATGCATATCATGGTCAATTGTGAGGACATGATTGTTGCAAGGGTGTTAAATGACAATGGATCAGCCTTGAAGGTCTGCTCGATGGCCACTCTAGAGCACCTGAAAGTAGATACATCTCTTAATCGGCCTAGTTCCATGATCATTAAAGCCTTTAACGGCAATCGCCAAGAAGTGCAGGGCGAAATCGAGTTAATGATTAAGGTCGGCCCGAGATCTTTCATGGTTAACTTCCAAGTGATTAAGGTGGACTCCCCATACATCATGCTTTTAGGGAGACTCTGGTTACATGCAGCAGGTGCAGTTGCATCTACCTTCCACCGAAGACTCAAGTTCATATTCGGGAATTAGTTGATCACCATTATGGCTGAAGAGCCCATGACTATCTTCCAGGAGACATCCATCCTTTACATCGATGTTGATGCCTTCCCAAAGGAATCTTTTCATAGCTTTGAGCTAGTTTCCATGATTCATAATGCTTCAGAGCCTGAGTCTAGATGGCATGCAGTAGTTTTGATGGCCACTAAGGAAATGCTTAAGTTTGGGTGCAAGTTAGGCCAAGGCCTCAGAGTCATAGGATGTGGGACCCCTACTCTAATTGAAATTTCAGATAACAAAGGAGGATTCGGTCTAGGGTATGAACTCATTCATATAGAACTCTGCCAAGCTTCTAGAGGAAAGAAGAGAAAGTGTGCTAGTCCAAAGATGTTTGTTCCCCATATCAAGGCCACTTTTCTAACTCTAGCCGAAGTCATTATGCCAAAACCTTTCAAGGAATTGCAAGATGAGGAATTTGATCTAGCTTGCATCATTCAGCTCTGTCCTAAGGAGTTCTCAGTGAACCTATCATATTTCCAGAAGATAATTCGACTTCTACTAGCTGACCAGGGATGCTAGGCGAGATGGCAGGCCTTTGGACCATCGAGCCTTGCTTTGTGGTTGCACCGGTTGAGTAAGGAGTATTCCACCATCGAGTGATTGGGCCTCCTGATCACTCGAGAGGGTTGGAATAGCATATGTAGTTTGTTTTGCATGCTTATGTTATTTCCTGCTTTATTTGTATTCCCTATTCATTTCCCTTAGTTTGTTTTCTCAGAAACAACAAAAAGAGTATTTCCCTTTTATCATTATCAGGCACGAACTTTGTCTTCCCCTTACCCATGATCCATTAATGAAATATTCAGTGTATTATTCAGGAAAATTCTTGCATCTCTCTTTATTTGCTTTCCAATGAATATGTGTGTGCAAATGATTTTATGTTTCTCTGTATATGTTCCACTTTATAGGATCTATTCCGATTCCCAAACGGGTACATATTCCCCTTGCCATAACGAGGATATGGATGATGTGAATGAGACAATAGATTTGGATCATGATATTGAAGGATTGGAGGAAGTTTCAAACTTACCTCAAGACATCCTAGAAACTCTAAATAGAGAGTGTGAAGGGTCTAAGAACAATATAGAAGAGACAGAGGTGATAAACCTAGCCGAGGAAGGCGAGAAGGAAAAACTTGTCAAGATCGAGGTAAACTTTCCCAAGGACATGAAAGATGAGCTCATGGCTCTGTTGAAGGAATTTAAGGAAATCTTTGCTTGGTTTTATCAAGAAATGCTAAGACTCGATATAGAGATTGTTGTCCATAGGATTTTGGTTAAACCCGAATGCCCCCTAGTGTGGCAAGCCCTTTGAGGGATGAAATTTTGAGACTATCCTAAAGATTAAAGAAGAAATGGAAAAGCAATTGAACGCCGATTTTCTTACCACCGTAGCCTACTTTGATTGGGCTGAAAACATTGTTCCCATGCTAAAGAAAGATAGGAAATTACTTATGTGCATTGATTATAGAGATTTGAATCGAGGCAGCCCGAAGGATTGTTTCCCTTTGCCATATATTGATACCCTGATTGATAACACTGTGACCAACATGTTCTTCTCCTTTATGGATGGATACTTGGGTTATAATCAGATCAAGATGGCCGAAGAGGACAAAGCCAAGATAGCATTCACCACCCATTGGGGGACTTATGCCCACGATGTCATGCCATTTGGCTTGAAGAACGCCAGTGCGACCTACCAACGAGCCATGGTAATCTTGTTCCATGATGTGATGCATAAGGAGATTGAAGTCTATGTGGATGACATGATCGCCAAGTTGCACACTCTTAGGGATCATTTGATAGATTTGAGAAAGCTAATCAAGCACTTTGTCAAGTACAGGTTGAGGCTTAACCCTAATAAATGTGTCTTCAAAGCCAGTTTAGGGAAATTGTTCGGCTTCATAGTCAGCCAAAGAGGAATCTAAGTGGACCCCGCAAAAGTTTAGGCCATCAAGGACATGCCCGTGCCAAAAACCGAAAAACAAGTTCAAAACTTCTAGGAAGGATCAATTATATAGCCCGTTTCATAGCGCAGTTGACTGCCACGTGTGATCCTTTGTTCAAGCTTTTGAAGAAGGATAGGAAAATAGAATGGATAGATGAATGCCAAGTGGTCATTGACAAGATTAAGCGGTATTTGTTAAACCCTTCTATTCTGGTTTCCCCAACGCTAGGACATTCGTTGATTCTTTATTTAGCGGTGCAAGAGACATCCATGGGTTGCATGTTAGGCCAGCTAAATGAACCTAATAAAAAAGAAAAGGCGCTTTACTACTTGAGTAAGAAGTTCACCAGTTGTGAGATCAACTATATTGCCATCAAGAAAACATGTTGCGCCCTAGCATGAGCCTTGCGTAAGTTGCAGTAGTATATGCTCTACTTCACCACGTGGTTGATTTACTGTATGTATCATATCAAGTACATCTTTGAAAAGCTACTTACACAGGGAAAATCTCCTGTTGGTAGATTTTGCTTTCCGAGTTCGATATTGTATTTATAATGCGAAAGGCCATCAAGGGCCAAGCTATAGCTGATTACCTGGTGGACCAGCCATTGAACGATCTAGATTTCTTAGAATCCCTCTTCTTGGATGAGGATGTTTTGGCAATAGAGCCAAAGCCAAGCAATGTAGAACTCTGGTGTTGTAAGCTTTATTTCGATGAAGCCACCAATACCACTGGAAATTGAGTGGGAGCAATCCTAGTATCCCCGAAGGGACAGCAAATCCCTGTTTCAGTCAAGCTAAATTTCGATTGCACTAATGTCACAGAGTACAAGGCGTGCATAGTGGGCTTGCAAGTTGCCATAGAGTTTGATGCATACAATATAAGCATCTTTGGAGATTCCCTACTGATCATCTCCCAAATAGAGGGGAAGTGGCAAGCCCGAGACATTAAGTTAATTCTGTATCAGAAATGTGTCAGTCACTCAATACCAAAATTCCAGAACATTACCTTTGCTTATTTGCCCTAAGCACACAATCAAGTCTACCAGAATAGGAAGATTGTTCTTCCCCAGCCCCTGTTCTTTCTAGTAGTGCCATGGCCTTCTTCAACTTCAGGTATGGATGTCATTGAACCTGTGTTTCCGAAAGCCTCCAATGGGCATAAGTATATCTTAGTGGCCATCGACTACTTCTCCAAGTGGGTGGAAGCCGCTTCCTACAAAAGCATCACCTAGGTTGTGGTGGCCCGATTCTTAAAACAGAACATCATTTGCTGCTACGAAGAGCAAGGAGAACTCATTATAGACAATGGGAAGAATTTGAATTGAAAAATGATCGAGCAACTTTGCCAACAGTTCAAGAACGAGCACCAGAATTCGATTCCTTACTATCCTTAGATGAATGGCACAGTGGAAGCCGCCAACAAGAACATAAAGAAGATCTTAGTGAAGATGATAGATACCTATAAGGATGTAGGAAAAACATAGTTTGTATCGCATACAAAACATTCACAACGAAAAATTAATGGATCTACTTCATTCACAATTGATAACATGTACTATGTAAATTTTAGAATTTAAGAATAAGAAAGCATACCTTGGTGTGGTGAAATTCAAAACCAAAGATTAGAAATACTTGGAAACACTTTTAATCTCCACTCCAATTCCACTTTTGCCTAAGAAGTGTGGTCTCTCAATCAGTTTATACGTATGTGTTCAAGGGAGAATAAGAGAGTGGCTTACACTCACATACACCGCATTTTCATACATTACATAATTCTGTATGTTTCTCCTTATATATAACTGATTATCTAATTGGGCTAGTTTTTTGGGCCATTCCAATTGGGCTTTAGTATGTGTCTTGGAGTGGGATCAAAATGGACAAATAAGACACTAGCTCCAATGAGTTTTGGCTTTCTATCAACGCTTGACAAACCCAAAATTACCATTAACTAGTATTTAACCCGCGAAATGCGCGGGATAATTTTATGAATTAGAAAACAATCAACTTAATGTGCAGATAATGATGGTTAGTTGTTCAAATAATGATGTTAATGTGCAGGTGTTCTTCTAAAAGACAGATATAGCTTAGCATCAACACATGATCTAGAGAAAATGTTATTTGAAATCACATAAGTAGAAGAGAAATTTGGCTAATATAATCAATTTTTAAAGAAATTTTTTTTTGAAAAGTGTGTAAGATACGTTAGTTATCAATTTTTTTTTTTATTATTTTAAAATGAAGTAATTAATCCAAAAAATTCCATAATTCCATTTACCAAAAAATTATTATTACTATACATTCTAAAGTATGGATGTTGAAATCTGGTTACGAACACAAAGACTCTCAATCATCACAACCCGAACTTTGGTGGTATTTACAGAGGAGCTTGACAAATTACATTGAAATAAAACAGACATGCCTTTTCACTATACAACTAACCCAACCAAAAAGCTTTAATCAAAACCAACCCAACCATAATACCCAAAACTAACTCATATTTCTTAGTTCATAACCAAATCAAAGGAAAAAAAAAAGAAAAAAAAAAGAAAAAAAAAAGAACTGTAACATTCAATTTCAACGGAAGAAAATGCTACTTGTGGAGGTAATAGACTCCCGTGAGGTCCTAAAATAGCAGATTTTGATCGAATTAGCGCAGGTGAAACAGACTAAGCACCATCAACTGGTGTTGAAGATAGGAAAGTCTTACCGGCTAAAAGAATGTAGAAAGTCTTTCAATTCTATGTGCCACTTGGAAAAGCCTGGTTTTTAAAGGCAAAATTTAAGATATTGAATTGCTATAGAGACAGCAGAAATTTACTGAAAGCCAAAAGCACTTTTGTTAGCTTTAGGAACTAATATATTCTCTTGTAACAAACCTTGCATACGACCTAGGCTACATAAAAGAGGCATATAGTATTACAACATCAGTAGTACCTTTTTAAACATAAAGTGAAAGTTCAAAAACGTGTATAAAAACACCTTTGAACGTTTAGACCCCCAAAATATAACTTAACCAATACAAGCAATATGTCAAACAACTAGTGTGCGAAAACTTAACACATGCTATAATATGAAATTGGTTAAAGACTATCTAAGCCATAACAAAATAAAACCACAGCAGATAATGTAAAGGCAAAGATAGAGAGGAAGAAAGATGCAAACGCAAAGACAACACGCGATGTGTTATCGAAGAGGAAACCGAAGTCCTCGGCGAAAAACCTCTCCGCCGCCCTCCAAGCGGTAATCAATCCACTAGAAAATACAGTTGGGATACAAGGACAGCAATAGACCCTCCAAGCCTAATCTACCCAGTGCACCTAAGCCCTCCAAGCTTCTTACTTCAACGAGGTTGCGCCGAACCTTTTTCTTTTCTAGCTTCCCGGATTCCGCTACTAGACCGTGGCATCAACCAATGAAGATTGGTTCCTTCCTAACTGCTTCCCAGAAAGCCAAACAACTGTCTCACAGTGATGATGATGGTGAGAACCAGGTTTGGTATAATGCCTCTCAAGGATTTGACAATGGAGAGGAAGAGAGTAGGGGAATTTGAAGAGACTCTAAGGTATAGATTGTGGGTGAAACAATCTGGTTTTTTCTTTAGGGTTTCTCTCTCAAAATTCTCTCTGGAAGCTCTCTTTCAATCGTGGGTAAAAGGGGTATTTATACTGGAGTGGGAGAGGAATGTGAAACGTCAGGTTTTACAAAACAGGGGTGGCTCGCGGCTTGACCTCGCGGCTTGACTAAGTCGCGAGATCCAGTCGCGAGTTAACCGTATGGCCAGTTGTCCTGTTTTGTCCTGTAGTGCTCCAGCTAGCATGACTGTTCATCTTCCAGCATGCTTGGCATGTGTGCAGCTTCTGGCGGCTTGCAGCCGCGAGTCACCCGCGAGTCTCTGTTTTCTTGCACACTCTTGAGCAATCTTCACTCTATCTCACTCACTACCCTTACAACAAACCCATCTAAATACAGGGTTACTAAATGCTGAATTACAAGCAAATTTGGCACGGAATAAAGCCAATTAGATGGTTGAATAAATTCAACCTTACAATCTCCCCCTTTGGCTATTCCGTGACAAAACCCTAAAACAGACTCTAGACTTAACAAGTGAGTTGGGAACAGTTGAACAAAACTCACTCACACCTAACTCTAGAAGCTGTGAAGCACTTGAATCATATGAACATAATACTCCTGAAACACAACAATACACCATGATCATTGTAAGCAGAAAATTATAAATGCATATGAAACAGACAATATGTGATCAAGCAAAGATGGAGTTAATAAACAAACCATGGCTTGATCAACCAAGTGAACACCACAAGGTAGTGATCACAGTGCTCATTCACACTTGGAATGAACACAAGGACATACAAGTTAACAAGCACAAGGCAAGACACTTGTATGCTCAACACTCAACCAATGCATAACACACAAGGCATATGCATCTAGGAACAATCCTACAAGGGCACAAGAGTGACAGTACATAAACCAAAATGCAGAACATTTAGATTAAAGTACTGATTTCAACATAGCATAAAGGCTGCATTAAGCAAGGTACATACCATAAAGCCTACAAACTATGCATAAAACAATAACCCTAAAAGCTTACAAAAGTACATGGGTACAAACCACAAAAACATTCTGAATAACATCATCAAAATATATTAAAGTCTAAACCAAGAGTATAAGTAATGAGTTAGAAACAACTATACACAAAATACCCAAAAACATAAGCATATATAAACAGAGTTTCTGAATTTGATAACTATGACAACTCCCCCTCAACACATTACTCCCCCTTAAGATTTGCTTTTCTGCTTTTCATCATCAATGACATAATTTCTCCCCCTTTTTGACCGGAATGGTCAAAGGGTCACTGGTCATGCTGAGTTGTGAAGCTGTCAAGTTTAGCAGACAAGACATCAATCTGGTCTTGCGTGGCTCTCATCCTGTCAGAGTGCTCAGTTTGGAATAAAAGAAACACTTAGCTAAGCACAAGATGAAGAACAATAAGAATATGACTATCATTAACACAAACTATAGCAACAGCATCCACAATCTAAGCAAGAACAAGGAGCAGAAACCGAAACAAAAACCCATTTCAAAAACACAATCATATGCGAAAAATCAAAGGGTAAAAGCACAAAATCAAGTAGAAAAGAGTGTAAAACAGAAAACCCATACCTGTAACTTGACGATTTTGAGCAACAAGAGTGCAACACTAGAGATTGGAAAAGGGAGCACGGAGTGTTTGGGAGGGAGAGAGTTTAGAGAGAAGATGAACAGTCACAAAAATTCGAGGGAAAAACTGAAAAAGTTTAAAAACTGCTCCTGTTTCTGCAAAACACGCGATTTTCGCGACTTGATTAAGTCGCCACACAGTCGCCAGCTCAAGCCGCCAAAGCACTCAAGAACAAAATTTTGAAAAATTTTTCTAAGTGTTTTTCGCGACTGGAAGGTCTACCCGCGAGTGAGTCGCGAGCTGAGCCGCGAAAATCTCTGAGTGAACCTCGCGACTGGGCCTTCCACTCGCGAACAAGTCACCAAAGATGACCAGCGAAGATGCGACTGAGGCTCGCGACTTGACATACCCGCGACTGAGCCGCCAAAACAGGGCAAAACTGAACTTTTGAAATTTTCAGATTTTTCAAACAAAATACTTTCCAAAAACACCTAAAACACTCAAAAATTTTTTTGTGCTTGAATTAACAAAGATTGAGCGTGTGAAAACATATTTCATCAAGTACAATCACACAAATGAATATAGCATTTATTGAACATAAACTTGTGTGTTGTGTGTGGATATCAACAATGAGATAGTCCTTTGTCTAATGTGAAGCTTCAATGATCAATTCAACCAAGGCATACACAATTAGCACTAGATCATGTGACCAATCTCAATTATAGAAATATGAATATATGACCTCCCACAGATCTTGATAACATAACTTGGAGCTTTTCATTTGACTCCACTTTCAATCATAACAACTGATCTTTTTGATCTTTTGAGGCAATCATCTCTCATTGTGAGAGGGATATATAACATTTCTCTTTGAAGAACAGGCCTTTGGCCTTTTTGAATGAACATTCACTTTTAATATAAGGTCGCTTACCCTTTTTCCTAGTCAAATACTAGAATGTGCGACAGGTTTTTGCAGCTCAATATCTCTTTTCATTTGGAGATTTACATTTGGTGAGCTCTTTTTAACAAAATAAAAAATAAAAAGTGGGAAGATATATAGACACAAGTCTATGCATGTCTCAAGATCAACATAACCATTCACTAATCATTCATGACAAGTTTGAAGATCTATTTACAACAATCACATAGATTTCAAGATTTTTCCCACAGTGATATGAGTGCATGAAAACAAGCAATGCTCGAAAATGCACAAAGCCATTAGCACAAAGGTACAAGGCAAAACAAGTTTTGAGACAAAACTCAACAAAGTCAATCAAGCTTTTTGATTTTCTAATTTTTATGTGATTTTTGGATTTTTGACACAAGAAACAAAAAGATTGATAAAGAAAATTCACAAAAGAATAATCAAACAACCAAAATCAAAAACAACAAGCATACCAAACAAACATAGTCACAAAGCATAGGAAGTATTAATGCATGGACATGTTATAATGCTTATGCATGAGTACCCCTTTTCACCCACACGTCACTTGCGTTTGGGGTGATTTCCTTATAGGATTGGGTACGGGAGTTAGGGCTTTCAAACCTTCGTGAGAAGCTTTCCAAGCAGTTGGTGAATGCACCAATCATCTTCATCACGTTCATCATTCCGGGATCTCCATTTTGCTCTCTAGATTGATCACCTGCCCAAGTTCTCCTATCAATTCTGGGTCCTCTTGACCTTTGAGGAGTTGCACTGTTCTTTGCTCTTAGCTTTTGGCAATTTGGTCGAGTGTGCCCTTGAAGTCCGCAATAATGGCACACATACGTTCCTCTAGGACCTCTTTGTGGTCGTGGACGTGACTTAGCACGAGATTCAGACCTGCCCACAGACTGATTGCGATGATTCAACATCCGTTGGTCCACCACATTCTTCTTCTCCTCCACCTCGAGCTTCACACCAGTAAGGTCAGCTACAACTGGATCTTTGGCCTTTACAAACTTCACTTCTTTAGTGACATTTCCAGATGAACTACTTCCTCCGGTATATCCCAGTCCGGATTTGTCTGAAAAGCTCTTTTGAGAAGATATAACATCATCTAGCTTCTTGGTGGTGACCCTCTCTATTTTAGCATTTGCTTGCACAACCTCATTCTCAAGAAATCTCACTTTAGTGTAAGCTTCGGACAGCTCACCATTCAGTGTTTCAATCTCGCATTTGGCCTCCCTATACCGGATTAGGAGACTTTTGTAGTCCTCCTCAGCCTTCTTCATTTTTCTCACAGCAGCCTTGGCCACCCTTGTGTATTCACCCGACTTCTCCAAGAGTGAGTTATAATTCTCTTGAAGATTTGTTGTGCTTTCTTCTTCTTCAGCTTCTGATTCTTCAACAATTCCTAGTGATTCATCATTACTATGTTCTCCAAAGTCTCCTACAAGCAAATTCAACTCATCCGACGACTCAACATGAGCAATAGTCATAAAAGCTGAATAGTTCCCCTCTCCATCACAGCTCTCTTCAGACTCTGAGTCAGACGAGTCTGAGTCACTCAAGGTCGTGGTATACACTTTGCCTTTCGATTTCAAATAATTCGGACATTCCTTCTTAAAGTGTCCATGCCCGTTACATTCAAAACAAGTGACACCTTGTGTGGATTGGGATTCTTTTCCATCTTTCTTTTTAAAATCCCTCTTCTCCCTTCCAGAATTTTGGAATTTTCTTTTATCATCAAATTTGCCATTATTTTTGAATTTCAAAAACTTTCTGAAATTTTTGACAAGGTAGGCTACATCTTTGTCAACCACATCTTCTCCCGATGAGTCTTGATCTTCCACCTTCTCATTAATGGTCTTTAGAGAAAGGGATTTACTCTTCCGTTGATTGGGCAGCGACATCTCATAAGTCTGCAGAGAACCAACCAGCTCCTGTACTTTGATGTCGTCAAGATCCTTGCTCTTTTCAATGGCTGTCACTTTAGCACGAAAACTTTCCGGCAATGATCGAAGGATCTTCCTTACAATCTTTGAGTCCTCCGTTTTCTCCCCCAAGTTAAACTTACTGACAACCACCTCATTTAGCTTCCCATAGAAAGAGTCAAAAGACTCATCCTCACTCATTTTAAGCTCCTCAAACCGAGTGGTCAGCATTTGTAACTTGGTGTCTTTCACTTTCTTCGTGCCTTCATAAGTTGTTTCCAGAATCTCCCATGCATCTTTGGCAATGGTAATGTGAGAAATCCTGCGAAATTCATCTGGAGACACACCCCAGAAAATAGCATTTAGTGCTTTACTGTTAGCATTAGATGCAGCAAGTGCTGCCTTATCCCATGTGGATTTGGCTACCTCAGGTTTGGTCCAACCAATCTCAACAGCATCCCACACGGATTCATCAATAGAACACAAAAAGACTCTCATACGAACCTTCCAAAACGCATAATTACTACCATCAAAATATGGAGGTGCATTTAGGGATTGAGACCTATCCATCTCAAAAGGGAGTCAAGGATCACACAATGGTAATGAAACCAAACAGTAGTGAACCCGCTTTGATACCAATTGAAAGTTCAAAAACGTGTACAAAAACACTTTTGAACGTTTAGACCCCCAAAAATTAACTTAACCAACACAAGCAATATGTTAAACAATAAGTGTGCGGAAACTTAACATATGCTATAATGTGAAATTGGTTAAACAACTATCTAAGCCATAACAAAATGAAACCACAGCAGATAAAATAAAGGCAAAGATAGAGAGGAAGGAAGATGCAAACACAAAGATAACACCTGATGTGTTATCGAAGAGGAAACCGAAGACCTCGGCGAAAAACCTCTCCGCCGCCCTCCAAGCTGTAATCAATCCACTAGAAAATACAGTTGGGATACGAGGACAGCAATAGACCCTCCAAGCCTAATCTACCCAGTGCACCTAAGCCCTCCAAGCTTCTTGCTCCAACGAGGTTGCGCCGAACCTTTTTCTTTTCTAGCTTCCCGGATTCCGCTACTAGACCATAGCATCAACCAATGAAGATTGGCTCCTTCCTAACTGCTTCCCAGAACTCCAAACGACTGTCTCACAGAGATGATAATGATGAGAACCAGGTTTGGTATAATGCCTCTCAAGGTTTTGACAATGGAGAGGAAGAGAGTAAGGGAATTTGAAGAGACTCTAAGGTATAGATTGTGGGTAAAACAATCTTGTTTTTCTTTAGGGTTTCTCTCTCAAAATTCTCTCTGGAAGCTCTCTTTCAATCGTGGGTTAAAGGGGTATTTATACTGGAGTGGAGAGGAATGTGAAACGTCAGGTTTTGGCAAAACAGGGGTGGCTCGCGGCTTGACCTCGAGGCTTGACCAAGTCGTGAGATCCAGTCGCGAGTTAACCGTATGGCCAGTTGTCCTGTAGTGCTCCAGCTAGCATGACTGTTCATCTTCCAACGTGCTTTGCACGTGTGCAGCTTCTGGCGGCTTGCAGCCGCGAGTCCACCCGCGAGTCCCAGCCGCAACACTCTGTTTTCTTGCACACTCTTAAGCAATCTTCACTCTATCTCACTCACTACCCTTACAACAAACCCACCTAGATACAGGGTTACTAAATGCTGAATTACAAGCAAATTTGGCACGGAATAAAGCCAATTAGATGGTTGAATAAATTCAACCTTACAGTGTCTCTATCTACTGCTGAAGTAGAATACATCGCCGTTGGAAGTTGCTGCACTCAGCTTCTTTGGATGAAGAAATTACTTCATGACTATGGAATTCCTTAAGAGACGATGTGTGTCTTCTATGACAACACCAGTGCCATCAATCTTTCCAAGAATCCTGTCCAGCATTCAAAATCTAAACACATAGAGATACGTTACCATTTCATTCAGGATTTGGTAGAGGAAAGAGTTGTGTGTCTTGAGTTCATACACACCGACAATCAAAAGGCGGACATCTTCACCAAGCCTCTCGATGGTCCACGGTTTGAATCACTCCGTAAGACCATTGGTGTTGGTACAATTCCTTGACTCTCTTGTGTGATGTGTGCTTCACATATTTATAATATGATAAGCTTGTTTGTGTTGGGGCACGCACTACTTTGTTAGCTCTTTGTGCAACATGATTATTGTTTGTTTGTCTATTTGTGAATACTGTTGCTCCTTCTTATGTTTGCTCAATTTTTTTTTTGTCAAAAATCCAAAAATCACATAAAAATTAGAAAATCAAAAAGTTTGATTGACATTGTTGAAGCTTTTGTCTCAAAACTTGTTTTGCCTTGTACCTTTGTGCTAATGGCTTTGTGCATTTTCGAGCATTGCTTGTTTCTTTGCACTCATATCACTGTGGGAGAAATCTTGAAATCTATGTGATTGTTGTAAATAGATCTTCAAACTTGTCATGAATGATTAGTGAATGGTTATGATGATCTTGAGACTTGCATAGACTTGTGTCTATATATCTTCCCACTCTTTATTTTTGTTTTTGCTAAGAAGAGCTCTCCAAATGTAAATCTCAAAATGAAAAGAGATTTTGAGCTGCAAAAGCCTGTCGTACATTCTAGTATTCGACTAGGAAAAAGGGTAAGCGACCTTATATTAAAGTGAATGTTTATTCAAAAAGCCAAAGGCTATTTTTTTTTTTTTTTTTTTTTTTTTTTTTTAAAAAGTGAAATATCAAATATCACTCTCACAATGAGAGGTGATTGTCTCAAAAGATCAAAATGATCAAATGATATGTTTGAAAGTGGAGTTAAATGTAAAGCTCCGAGATATGTTATCAAGTCTTGTGGGAGGTCATATATACATATTTCTATAATTGAGATGGATCACATGATCTAGTGCTAATTGTGTATGCCTTGGTTGAATTGATCATTGAAGCTTCACATTAGACTAAGGACTATCTCATTGTTGATATCCACACACAACACACAAGTTTATGTTCAATAAATGGCATATTCATTTGTGTGATTGTACTTGATGAAATGTGTTTTCACATGCTCAATCTTTGTTAATTCAGACACAAAAAGATTTTTGAGTGTTTTAGGTGTTTTTGGAAAGTATTTTGTTTTAAAAAATCTGAAAATTTCAAAAATCCAGTTTTGCCCTGTTTTGGCGACTCAGTCGCGGGTATGTCAAGTTGTGAGCCTCAGTCGCGTCTTTACGGGTCATTTTTGGCGACTTGTTCGCGAGTGGAAGGTCCAATCACGAGGGTTACTCAGAGATTTTCGCGGCTCATCTCGCGACTCACTCGCGGGTAGACCTTCCAGTCGCAAAAAACACTTTGAAATTTTTTTTCAAACTTTTGTCTTTGAGTGTTTTGGCAGCTTGAACTAGCGACTTTGTGGCGACTCACTTCAGTCGCGAAAAACGCGTGTTTTGGCAAAAATAGGGGCAATTTTTAAATTTTTTTTGTTTTCCCTCGATCTTTTTGTGACTGTTCATTGTCTCTCTCAACTGCTCTTACCCATTCACATCGTGCCTCCATTTTCGATCTCCATTTTTGCCTCTTTTCAGCTCAAAATCCTCAAGTAACAGGTATGGGTTTTCTGTCTTGAACTCTATTCTACTTGTTTTTTGTGTTTTTCCCTCTAGATTATTCGCATTTGTTTGTGATTTTGAGATGGGCTTTAGCTCGGCTATTACTCTTTGTCCATGCTTAGCTTATGAAAGCTTTTGTTTCAGTTTTGAGCTATATTAAATTGTTGGTTTTGTCATTCATCATGAGCTTAGCTAGGGTTTGCTATTTGTTGGTTTCTCATCTTGCCTGATCCGTTGTTGATGTGTTGATTCAAAATGTTCCTGTGTTGACTGTGTGTTTTTCTAAGCTGATTGTGTGGTTCTATTCTGACCCTCTCTACTGTGTAGCTACATTTGGTCCATTTTTGTCCCTCATTGCTATTTTCTGGTCATTTTCATCTAGCTATTAGGGTTTCTTCATTATCCCTAAATTACCACTAACCCACTGCTAATAAAGTTTGTTGGATTGTGTTCTGTCATTTCCTCTATTCATGATTCAGACTAGACATGTCACCATTCAAGAAAGTAGCTGTGAAAGGAGACAGTTCCAAAGGGAAGGAACCCGTCATTGATGTTGATGATTACCCACCTCAAACAAAAGCGACTCGTTCTTCATCAAAGAGATTCGATCCCAACAAGTTCAGATCCTATGCAGCCTATCAGTCTCATGAAAATTATTTTCAAAATGCTACACCATTACTAGAAAGAACTGTGGATCAATCATCACTCCATGACACTGACATTCCGAAATGGTTTGCTCACAAGGACTAGAATTACCTTCTCTCTGATCTGGATGACGCGTATGAAGATTTGGTAAAGGAATTTTATGCCAACGCGTTTGTGGAAGAAGATAAACTTAAGTGCTGGGTTAGGAAAAAGAGCTTTTCAGTCTCTCCTGCATATCTAGCAGAAATCCTTCACATCAACAGACCAATATTCCGACACTCACTGGTTTATGATGATCTTTGTCCTGATGAGGAGCTTCTCAAAGAAAGTCTTGGACAATACTTGGAGTTCTCACCCAATGGAAAATCCATCAGTGTTTCCTCTCTTCCTCCAAAACTGAGAGTGCTTACAATTGTGATGTTTCACAATTTGTACCCTTTATCAAGCACTGGGTATATGAACCTCGGACGTGCTTTGTTTCTTCATGATCTAATCTCTGATGTAGAAATTGACATCTGTGCTCACATCTTTCATGTTCTGCGCAAAACGGTTCTACGAACTGAGTTTCGAACATGTATTCCTTTCTGCTGTTTCATTTCAAGGATCTTGAAGCTTAAGGGAATTTATCCAACGGCAGATGAATCTCCTCTCTCGAAATCGAGTCCAATCAACATGCGTACATTCAATGCAAGCATTGGACATAGTTGGAAGAGAGCCAAACCAAAAACTTCTGCATCTCACAGTGGCTCTCATTTCAGCACTCTCTCCCTTGATGAAAAACTTGATCACATTGTATCCTCTGTACACGAGTTGAATACAAAGATGTCCGGACTCACATCTACTCTACACCATCACAGCACTCGATGGGATATGAAGTTTACCTCACTTCAAACTCAATTGGATCAAATTCAGAGAAAGCTGGAAGAGGATGTATAGCCTATTCCATGACAAAAAGGGGGAGTGATAGGCCTGATCAGAGGGGGAGGATATTACCTAAGGGGGAGTGTCTTTGCATTCTATTTCAGTTTTAAGTTGATATATTGTGTTTTGTAAACTGATATATTGTGTTTGTACCCATGTACTTATGTAAGCTTTTAGGGTTAATATTTTTATGCATATTCTGTAGGCTTTATGGTTTGTACATTGCTTAATGCAGCCTTTTATGCTATGTTGAAATCAGTACTTCTATCTAAATGTCTTGCATTTTGATTTATGTACTGTCACTCTTGTGCCCTTGTAGGATTGTTCCCAGATGCATATACTTTGTGTATTATGCATTGGTTGAGTGTTGAGCATACAAGTATCTTGCCTTGTGCTTGTTAGCTTGTATGTCTTTGTGTTCATTCCAAGTGTGAATGAGCATTGTGATCACTACCTTGTGGTGATTACTTGGTTGATCAAGCCTTGATTTGAATCTTCACTTCATCTTTGCTTGATTACCTTAAGCTTGTTTCATATGCATTTCATGTTTTTCTGCATACAATGATCATGGTGTATTGTTGTGTTTCAAGAGTTTCATGTTCTTATGATTCAAGTGCTTCACAGCTTCTAGAGTTAGGTGTGAGTGAGTTTTGTTCAACTGTTCCCAACTCACATGTTAAGTCTAGAGTCTGTTTTAGGGTTTTGTCATGGAATAGCCAAAGGGGGAGATTGTAAGGTTGAATTTATTCAACCATCTAATTGGCTTTATTCCGTGCCAAATTTGCTTGTATTTCAGCATTTAGTAACCCTGTATTTAGGTGGGTTTGTTGTAAGAGTAGTGAGTGAGATAGAGTGAAGTTTGCTCAAAAGTGTGTAAGAAAACAGAGACTCGTGGCTTGGCCTCGCGGGTGACTTGCAGCTGCAAGCCGCCAAACGCAGCACACGTGCCAACCATGCCGGAAGATGAACAGTCATGCTAGCTGGAGCACTACAGGACAAAACAGGACAACTAGCCATACGGTTATCTCACGACTAGATCTCGCGACTTAGTCAAGTCGCGAGGTCAAGCCGCGAGCCACCCCTGTTTTGTAAAACCTAACGTTTCACATTCCTCTCTCACTCCAGTATAAATACCCCTTTTACCCACAAATGTAAGAGAGCTTCCAGAAAGAATTTTGAGAGAGAAACCCTAAAGAAAAACAAGATTGATTCACCAACAATCTATACATTAGAGTCTCTTCAAATTCCTCAACTCTCTTCCTCTTCATTGTCAAATCCTTAAGAGGCATTTTACCAAACATTGTTCTCACCATATTCATCACTATGAGAGAGATGTTTGGATTTCTGGGAAGCAGTTAGGAAGGAACCAATCTTCATTGGTTGATGCTACGGTCTAGTAGCGGAATCCAGGAAGCTAGAAAAGAAAAAGGTTCGGCGCAACCTCGTTGGAGCAAGAAGCTTGGAGGGCTTAGGTGCACTGGGTAGATTAGGCTTGGAGGGTCTATTACTGTCCATGTATCCCAATTATATTTTCTAGTGGATTGTTTACCGCTTGGAGGGCGGCGGAGAGGTTTTACGCCGAGGGCTTCGGTTTCCTCTTCGATAACACATCGCGTGTTGTCTTTGTGTTTGCATCTTCCTTCCCTTTTATCTTTGCCTTTTATTATCTGCTGTGGGTTGTGATTTAATTTGGCTTAGATAGTTTTTCCAATTCCATATTATAGCTTATGTTAATTTTCCGCACACTTATTGTTTGACATAATGCTTGAATTGGTTAAGTTGTAATTTGGGGGTCTAAACGTTCAAGGGTGTTTATACACATATTTGAACTTTCATATCAAATCATAAAAGAGGGGGGAAAAAAAAAAAAACAGAGCAAATTAACATGGCCAAAATTACACAGGTTGTGAACATATTTATCATCTCCATATTTGTTCCATCTTTTAATCAGTCATGGATAAAAGAAATCCGATTTCTTTTCTCCACCATGCTTTCCTCTTCCAGCTTTCTTTTTTCACAAAAAACAAATGCACTTCATCTGCCATGTACTGATGTCCAATACCCAACAATAAGTAGAAAATTTTCAATCCAAAAATAGACGCACTACATCTTCCATATACAAAATCAAAGCAATATTTCCACAGAATTTGCTTTACTTTTTGATTGCTCACACAAAATTTGGGTGATGGAGAAGAATCCACTAGATTATGCAATCCCATAAAAACAGTTGCCAAAATATAAATATGGAGATTAAGCCAAAAACTCAAAAGAAATCTAATTCTAAACAAAGCAGAAGATGATTAAGCCAAAACTACTCCCCTCCTTCCCCATCTTCATCCAACACATTAGAAAGAAAATCGCAACCACAAATGAATTGAACCTTAACTTAATATAAAAAAGAAAAGAAAGAAAGATAAAGAGAAAAAAAACAATGGTGATTTATGAGTTAAAAACACTTGGTTATATTCTTGCAAAAGGGATACAGTTAGGAGGTGCAGTTTTGATTGAATTATTGAAATATGAAAGAGAGAGCAATGCACCCAATCAAATTGGTACATGCTGAAGTGAAATCAAAACCCACTACCTCTACTAATCACTCAAAAAAACAAATACATATCCAAACGTAACTCTAAACCAAAATCAAGTTAACTGAAAATACCAAAGCCTAAATCATATTTAACCGGCAACTATATAAAACAATATAAAGAACTTTACCAATAATATTTTGGAGAAAGATTGGTCTAACAATGGATTTTTCTCTCCCCCTTTAATAGTTTGACTCTCGCTGCCCCTTATTGGCGATCTCAATAATAGTGAGAGGCACTTATGAATGACGTTTTTTTTTTTTAATAGGGAAACCTGAAAAGGTTAAAGCATCAATTCAAAGCAACATAGAAAAAACAAAAAATGTAATTTATTATAGGCAACAGAACACCAATCGGTGAGAAAAATTTATTTGAAATCGTTTGGTTAAACAAAAGTAGATAATGTTAAAGTAGAAGGATGTAGATATAGATTATATTTAAAAAAAAAAAAAAAAAAACCCAAAACATAAATCTAACCCAAAAACCTAAATCAAAACCAACCCAACCAAAATACCCAAAACTAACTCATAAGTTCAAAACCAAATCGAAGGAAAAAAAAAAAAGCATGGCAAATTTCAGAAAACAAAAATAATATTTGAAGAGGGAAAAAAGTATACATACCTTCAAAATATGCTGTTGTAGAGACGAACTAGACCAAAGAACGAACTGGGGAAATTTGAAGCCCCAAACGGTCTCTCAAATGACTGAATTTGGGAGGCCATGTAGCCTATACATCTCCTTAAAGAAGAGACTAGACATTGGATGCATCTGTAGCCTTCTTACAATGAATAAAAATCACCGTTGAGGCTGTGATTGAATGGAGTCGGAGATGGGTGGTGATGGACCAAAAACGTAACCTTAAACCAAATCAAGTCCTTCAAAAGCCTAAATCATATTTAAAATTGAGAAGAAAAAAAACATTTTGATAGAGAATCCAAAAACCCAAAACAAAAGCGAATCGAATCTAAACCTATACAACAAAAAAACTCAATCAAAAGTAACATTTCATACCCAAATCTAAAAAAATGGAAAAAAATAAAAAATAAATAATGTACCCGTGCCGGTACTTCCGGTGGTCTAAGTCTAGTAAGGGACCCAAACTGCAGTAAACATAAATCATAATTAGTGCAAGATTTTGGTTTTTTCTTTTAAAAATTTATTTTAAAAAATCAAAAATCAAAGAAAGCGAAAAAAAAAAGAAAAAAAAAAAACTCACCCTGTAACAGAGTACCGTCGGTTGAGGGAAGCAGGTTTTTTGGTGGTTAGAGTTCGATGGTAGTGCTGAAGACGTTGTTTGTGGGCAGAGGGGACTTTTTTTGTTCTTGACGCTGAAATCGGTATCATCTTCCTTCTTCTGCTTCTTGCTCTAGTAAAATCAAAATGGTGAATGAACTTTGATCTTAGTGAGAGAAACAGAGAGGCATTTTGTCAGAAACAGAGAGGTGTTCTGTTCTTTCATCGTGTCCCAGGATCGCCTCTCTCTTTTTCTATTTCTTTCTCCGTGTCTTCATCGCCTCTCTTTTTTTCTATCTCCTCTGTGTCGCTAGGCTTTTTTAGTTGCAATCGTTTTTTTTTTTATTTATTTATTTTTTTTTACTTTAGCCAGTTTTTTATTTTTATTTTTTATTTTTTTTATATGTATACCCAAAGACTATCAAACCGTGTTAACGTTGGGATACAATGTCGTTTATCGCTTTTTAAATTGTAAACGTGGCAGCATTTTAAGGGGTCATTTTTCCTAACGTGGCAGCACCTCCTTAAAGGCTTCTGCTATTATATATAGTATTAGATTATATTTAATACCATTATATAAATATAATTGCACTCTAGGCCTTATTAATAAATTATATCCCAAGCCTTTATCATACATTCAACCCCTTTATTAAAATATTCGTAGTAATACAAAGTCATGAATGTTGACTGCCACTTTAAAGATTACTATATCGTAATTCTTGAGTACCTAGTTAAATCCTTTTAAGTTATTCATTTTATGAAATCCAATTTCATAAATATATACTTTAGTAACTTCTTACTAAAGTGGTTAGGCCTAACACTCTGAATAACCAAACCCATTAAACTTATCTCAAGAGAATATTTTATATCTTCGTTAAGAGATTATGAATTCCATCTTGAGAATATATGTTCCTTCAACATTAAATGTGGCTGCCCAACATACTGAGGTTTTGATTGTGACTTTAGATCTCACTCCTGATATATTAAAGCAACCTACACTTCATGATCAGGTTCATTATTCTATCAGGATTGAGAGTTCATGTAAATATAAGTCGTGAGATTTAATATTCATTTGATAGTTGTTAGTAGAATAACAAATCTCACAGCGGTCTAGTTCAATATTTCTTAATACTTAAAACATATCAACATATCAACTAGAAGTCTCCACTTCCATAATTAAGACAAATCATATTAATTGATATATTATAGTCTTTGCAGATGAAATGCCCAATTTCATCACCGACTACGAACTAAAATTCTAAGTTTACAAAGAACTTGTGATTTGTATCTTTTGTGACTAAATCACATAAATCACACACTATGCATCTTATGCACTATATGATAATGTCCAAATATTCATGTTACCATTATTTTAGATAATAATAAAACAACTTTATTACATAGAACATGAAAGTTCAAAAACGCGTATAAACACCCTTGAACGTTTAGACCCCCAAATTACAACTTAACCAATTCAAGCAATATGTCAAACAACAAGTGTGCGGAAACTTAACATAAGCTATAATATGGAATTGGTTAAAAACTATCTAAGCCAAAACAAAACACAATCCACAGCAAATAATAAAAAGGCAAAGATAGAGAGGAAGGAAGATGCAAATACAAAGACAACACGCGATGTGTTATCGAAGAGGAAACCAAAGACCTCAGCGTAAAACCTCTCCGCCGCCCTCCAAGCGGTAAACAATCCACTAGAAAATACAGTTGGGATACATGGACAGCAATAGACCCTCCAAGCCTAATCTACCCAGTGCACCTAAGCCCTCCAAGCTTCTTGCTCCAACGAGGTTGCGCCGAACCTTTTTCTTTTCTAGCTTCCCGGATTCCGCTAGTAGATCATAGTATCAACCAATGAAGATTGGTTCCTTCCTAACTACTTCCCAGAAATCCAAATTGCTCTCTCACAGTAATGATAATGGTGAGAATCAGGTTTGGTATAATGCCTCTCAAGGATTTGACAATGGAGAGGAAGAGAGTTGAGGAATTTGAAGAGACTCTAATGTATAGATTGTGGGTGAATCAATCTTGTTTTTCTTTAGGGTTTCTCTCCCAAAATTCTCTCTGGAAGCTCTCTTACAATCGTGGGTAAAAGGGGTATTTATACTGGAGTGGGAGAGGAATGTGAAACGTCAGGTTTTACAAAACAGGGTTGGCTGGTGACTTGACCTCGCGACTTGACTGAGTCGCGAGTTCAAGTCGCGAGCTAACTTAATGGCCAGTCTGGATTTTTGTCCTGTAGTGCTCCAGGTGGCATGACTGTTCAGCTCCCTTGCATGCTCTGCGCGTGTGCAACTTTTGACGACTTGCAAGCCGCGAGCATCCCGTGAGTCCTAGCCGCGAGTCTCTGCTTCACTGCACTGTCTTGAGCATTTCTTCACACTCTCTCACGCACTACCCTTACATGATTCCCACCTAAATACAGGGTTTCTAAGTGCTGTATTACAAGAAAATTTGTCACGGAATAAAGCCAACACATGGTTGATTAAATTCAACCTTACAGAACATAATGTCATACATAACATCATGCATGGCATCATACAGTAAGATTTAAAGGGCACATATCCTAATAAAGGATTGGCACGAGTTCTTGCCATTTGCCTTGTGCACCTATCGCACTTCTGTTCGTACTTCCACGGGTGCAACCCCGTACTCTTTGGTTTACGGTAAGGAAGCTATCCTCCCTACAGAGGTAGAGATCCCATCTCTTAGGATTTTGTCTCAGACAGAGCTGTCAGAAGCTGAGTGGGCCCATTCCTAATATGAACAATTGAACAAGACAAGCGAGAAGTGCATGACCGCAATGTGCCATGGACAGTTGTACCAACATCGCATCAAGCGAGCATTCAACAAGAAAGTTAACCCAGGGTCTTTGAAGAAGGTGACCTAGTATTAAAGAAGCGCAACTGTGGGCACAATACGTGGTTGGCCTTAGGGAGTACACCTCGGTTGAGTGGATCGGGGCAGAGAAAAAGAATCACCACCTAGTTTATGGTCTATGAAACATGTATATAGCGCTCTTGTGGAAGGACTGATGTTTACCAAAGCGTGTTTGGAGTTTAGGTATGGGGATGTGAAGGTGTTAGGCATCCAACCCCACCAGACCTATACGTTAGCCTACACTCATTGTGTTCCAAATCCTAATCCCATCAAAGGGTCTTTTAATATGTTATTCAAAACTCACACAGACTAACACGCATCTAACATCCAAACATGACATATGTCCCACACTCATCTATAGCATAAAACCCTACCATTCATCTAACACATATATATCCAAGGATTACAAGTATATCACAAGGAAAAGACATCAACACGGCATTAATCATCAAGTATATTCATCATGTTCATCAACCAAGAAAGTTCACCATGTTCATCAACCAAATCAAGTGCATGTTCATGTGATTATGCATGACTTACCTCACTTACCTCGCTGCACCATAACACCTCAGCACCTATGCATCAATACATGTTCAAGTTCTCATGAATGTTCATGTGATTCAACCAAGATATAAACCCTAATTATCAAATCAATTAATAAAGCATGTGAAACATGTTATTCTACTAACCTTAATGCTAAACATGTGAAAACTAGATTCAACAAGACCTAGACATATGATTAAACAAAACAAAACAAATAAAAAATCAAGAATCCTAAATTTGCGTTTTTGGGTGCGAGGATGTGTATGCGTACACATACATAAGTATGCACATGCATACAGGCCCCGAAATACAATTTTAAAGCAAGCAACAAAGCAACAATAAAAAAAAAAACTAGCATGTTTCCAATACAAAAGCAAACAACCTAAACTAACAACAAAGATATCAAAGATAAACAAAATAAAATCTGTTCCTAAACATGCATTGGACCTAAAAACAAACAAGAACAATACTTAACACATCAAAACATGTTCATCAATATATCCAATCATTCAATTCTCGAATCAAAACATGATAAGACACAACTAAACAAACTTAAACATGTAAATCAAATTGAAAACAATAAGAACACAAGTTATAAAATCCATAAATTAAGGACGAGTCATGGGGAAAGACTCACCTTGCATATGGAACACAATTTGGTTGATATTTTAACCAACCCTTCAGTGCCTACACAACATGATTGAATGATAATCAAGAGAATTAAAGTATTCAATAGTTCATAAGTAATCACAACTCAAAATAAAAAGTTGTTCTTGAAAAGATTGTTTGAAAAAGGTTTTGAAAGAGATTAGATAATAGTTTATGCCCTAATGAGTAAGAGAGAGAAAGGTTTTGAAAAGCCAAAAATGTGCTTAATGATGTGTGTGCAGAAAGTTCAAAGTTAAAAAGAGTTTTGGAAGATTTTAGGTGCAAAGTCAACTCCCTCTTGCTAGGGTTTGAGTTAGGAAGCATAAGGTTGTATTTATATGTTTAGACTAGGGCTTTTAGGCTCATTTAGAGGGTTTTGGACGTTCCAAATGGTCTAAGGGCTGGAGCCCATCAAAGAGGGAGGCCTTGGGCCCTAAAATATGAAGTTTTAGGCTTCTAGAAATTGGCCTGCTTATGCAGGTTTGTGCATGTGTCCCCAGAAACCCTAATTCTGATAGCTCTGATGACCCGATTTCAAATGATTATAACTTACACGGTAAAATCTATATTCCAATTGAAGCCCAGGATGTCTACGTTCCAAAGAAACAAACCTCACTCAAAAATTCTTTATGGGTCAAAGGATATGGTAAAAAAATGAGCAAAAGTCATTTTTCAGCATCATTTTCAAAACAATTTAAGCACTTTTGAGTTGTGATTACTTCCAAACTATCAAAATTACTTCAAAATGAGGTGTCTATAGATGCCCCTTTTTTGGCTTTACTTGCTCTGCAAGTGTAGTCAAAAGCCTAAAGAGATGAACCATTTTATAGGTTAATAAATTTTAAGTCCACACACATACACAACACAAACACGTGGACATGCAAGCAAACAAGCAAACATGGGGCGTGGTCACAAAATTCAATTGCTGGATTCTGCGAGTCCCTATTCTCCTTAGTTCATTATCCTAAACCTTGGGTAAAGGGGAAAACAAACAATAATGGCTACTATCCCAAGCCAAAAAGAAAACTCAACACATCATCATATAATGTTATCATCACATGAATAACATATCATGAACACAACAAGAATGACTACTATCCTAAGCCATAGAAACACATCAACACATCATGTTCACAACAAGAATGGCTACTATTCTAAGCTAGAGAAACACAACAACACATCATAAACACAACATCAATCATCAAAGAGCCTAAGTTTGCTATCCTGAACTTAGAATCAAAGGCACACAACAAGAATGACTACTATCATAAGCCAAAATCACACATCACACAGCATCTTGTAAACACATCAACACAACATCATAAGCATAAGCACACCAACACAACATCATTTCATCATAAAAAAGCTCAAAAGACTCAACATCACACATCAAATAATTCACCATTCAAGACACACAAAATTTATTTCCTAGAAAATTTCATTATTTAAGGAAATCAAAATCATTTAAGAAATTCATCATTCAAATCCATCCATTTCTAAAAACTTTCTTCCATTTTTGAAATCTTTCTTGGATTTTTGAAACTTGAAATCTTTTCTTTTGAAATTCTCCTTAAGACTTTCAAAATTCTTGATTTTCTTCTTAAATGCCAATATCTCTCGAGTTATTGAATTCATTTTTGAATTTTGAAGCTTTCTTGAATCTTTTAGATTTGTCACAACAATTAGGTCACATTATACAACAGATCACATCAGGTTTGGTCTAAACACATCAGGACAGAACCAAGGCACAACAGGTCACATCAAGTTAGGTCTAAAGGCATTAGGACTGAACTAATCACAACAGATCACATTAGGTTAGGTCTGAACACATCAGGACAGGACAGAACCAATCACAACGGGTCACATCAGGTTAGGTCCAAACACATTAGGACTGAACCAATCATAACAAGTCACATCATTCCTCAAAATCTTCTCTTCTATTTTGTTATCTTCTCATCATCATTTTTTTTTCTTTTTTCTTTTTCCCATCTTCTTTTATTTTCAAATCTTCCTCTTTCCTTGCTTCTTTTTATCAATTTCAATATCTCATCTTCTTTTTAATTTTCCTTCCCATTTTTTGGACTTCTAAAAATTGTGTTTTCTTTTTAGGGCGTTAGCAAGAAAGAGTTGATTAGGGCATGTGTTCATTGCACTCTTTTACTTTTATGGGAGCACATATTCATCCAAACAAATCATTCATTCTTTATTTATTTATTTATTTTTATTATTCACCTTTTGCCTTTGGATGACCATCAATTCCTTAGAATTCCTGACACCTCTAGATGAAGATCAAAGGTAGTTGAAAGAGACTCCAGATCAATGAAGTTCTAAACAAGACATAAGTTTTGAGACAAATGTATATTTATGAGCACAACAAATTGGAAGAGACTCTAGACCAAAGAAGTTTCAAACACAACAAGAGTTTAGAGATGGTAGAGCTCAACATGATTTGAAAACAAAGATGTCCTTGATAAAAATTTGGAGGAGTTGAAGAAAGGAGGTAATGAAACAAGGGATCATGGATCTAGATGATTTTGCATATCATTGCATATTCTCTTTGAACTAGTTTTGCATGAATTACCTACCATCTTCATTGATTAGTTCAAATATGAATTTAGAATTCGATAATCTCTAGTAAACTTGATCATTGTCCTTGTTTGAACATGCACACCTAATTTCTCCCACCTCTCTCTTCTTGTATTATTCTCAATCAACCCATATCTCATGTATGGTCACTTTTCTTCTCATCATAGTTGTTTTAGCTTGGAGCTAGTCTCATCTTCTCTTGTATGTCCATTCCTTTGTCATTTTCATTCATGATTTGCCCCTAGCTTGGAGTAAGTTCTCCATTTTCCTTGTGGCTCTTCTTAATTTCTTTTCATGATGCCCTAACTTTTGCCTAGGATGCCCTTTTAGGTTTTCAACTTAGCAGGCCTCTTTCTTTCTTTTTTCTTTCTTTTTTCATAACTAAGGCTAGGCTTTCCAAAATTTGTAGGGCTAAACAATCTTAACCGATTAGAGAGGACTTGTTTATGGACAGTAATGAGGCTATGATTCTAAGGATTAAGAAAGAAAGGGTATTTGAGGGTCAAATTCAATTTTATTCTTAGGGTATCCTAATTGCCAAGGATTACTACTCATCTCGCACTTGCATTGTATTTTTCTTTTTCATCCATTTTTCCTCGTCCATTTTGATTCTCACTTTCATTTCCTTTTCCTCTCTTCTTTTCTTGTATCTCCCATTTTTCTTTGTTTTTTTCTCTTTTTTATTTTTCCATGCCCCTTGTTGGGAAAAGGGGTATTCTTTCACTTATAAATCATCCTCACATCCCTCTATCATTCATCCACAAAACTTTCCCCTAGTATGGAGTTGATCCTTTCCAATATTAGAGTATGCCCTTGGTGTTAAGGGTAACCCTTTCAAATCACCATCTCTTAAGAACATGCCCTAGTGTAGGGGGGAATCTCTTGCCATTGGTATAAAGAAGGAATTCATCTAGGCTCAACGGGGTTAGCAAGTGGAAATAATCTCTCATTGTAAAAATGGTAGCAGAAAGGTGGCCTCTCATCCCTTCAACCTTGATTGCTTAGCCTTTCCAAACCTAGGTTAGCCTTTTCATCTCATCAAGTTCTCATCATTGTAGTGTCATCAATGTGAAACAACAAGTCATTCCTTTAATTTCTCTTCTTATCTTTGTCCCACTCATGTCTTGTGCTTCATGGAGTCTCTCATCACTCATCATTCTTGTTCTCGTGTACTCTCTCACTTAATTGAAGTTTTTATTTATTTATTTATTTATTTATATTTAATTTCTCTCTCTCTCTCACCCTCTTTCTCACTTTCATGCTTGCTCTTTATGATCGAATGAACTAAGACAATCTCATCTTTTGATTCCTTATTTGGATTAACCAATGTTTTAGGTTTAAGGATTCATTCATTTCAAAACTAGCAAAAAGAGATCACTGGTACACATTATATTTGAATGACCATCTTTATTGAAAGTGAAACAACATTGATTTGAAAATTCAAGGGAACATGACTCAACAACACAACATATGGAAAGACTCAACAACAAAACAAGGGAAAGACTCAACAACACAACATTGAGAAGGACTCTAAAAGACTTGACAAATTGAAGACACCACAATTGAAAAAAACTCAATTGAAATGGCTCATCCTCTAGCAAGGGTATTCTCATGGATCAAATCTCTTAAGCACATCCCTTCATTTGATCTTGCTTCATCTCTAGCATCTTGGCTTGGGAATCACTCCACCATTAATCAAAATTTGAATCTCATGCTTCAACCTAAAGCAATTATTTGCCTTGTGTCCTAGCTTTTGGTGAAAAGGAAAATATTCATTCATGTTCCAAATGTTTGGGATTGGAATTGGAAGAAGAGTAGGTTTAAGTGGCTTGAGATAACCCTTCTTAGATAAGATTTCAAACAACGATAAGTGAATGTCATCAAATTCCCTTCTTTTTTTGAGGGTGTCATTGGCAATAACTTTCTTTCTTTCTTTTGGCTTGCCAAAAACATCCTTGGCTTGTGGGCCACGTATTTCTTCAAGCCTTTGTAGTCAAGTGCTTACATCCTTCATTAGCTCCTCCATGCGAAAAAGTGTCTTGTTCATGATGTTGATACTTTCATTCATGCTCTTCATTGCTTCTTGGTATCTTCCTTAGTGAGTAGATATTGACAAGATTAGGGATGCGCTTTGAGATTATCTTAAGTGTGCCTAAAAATGAATTTGATCAAATAAACATGTGCTCCCAATGGCTTAAAGTTTTGGACCCAATGTCTTAATCAACTTTTCTTGCTTGCAATAACTTGTGGACTATATGTATGCGTCATTTGTATTCTAAATCTTGTACCATTTCATTATCTTGGACATAGAAATAGAATGAGCTACATCAATCTTTCAAATTCTTGTTTACCCTATGCTTAAAGCCCAATTACATCATTCACACTTCTTACTCTCTCATCTTTCCTCACTTGGATCCAAGCCCAACATTCTTTTTTTCATTTTCTCTTCATCTTTTTTTCTTTGGGCTTTGAATCCAATTACAAGTCACTCATCTTGCCCTCTCATCCTCATTTGGGCTAAAGCATAGGTTGTTCATGAATTTTGCAAGGTTAGTCCACATTGTGCTCTATTTGACCTTATGAAAATGGTCTCATCAAACAATTTAAATACAAAGATCAATGCCACATTTATAATGCAAGCCCATCGTGCTTTGGAAAATTTCTTTTCTTATGAAAAACTTGTTTGAACTTGTATTTAAAATGAGCCATGACATTTAGAAGTCCACATCTTTTTTCTTTTTTTTTTTGGATTTTTTTTGGAGAAAAAGTGACAAAGTTTTATCTCAACACATCAAATTCTTTTTTTATCCCATTATAAAGCCCATCTTGAATGTTCACTCTCTCCCCTCATGAGTGTTTGCCCCTAGTTTCAAAAGTTTGATCCACTTTTATCTTTCATTCTCAAATGGGCCTTACCCCTAGTTTGAAGAGTTTGGTCAATTGGTTCAAAAATATTTCCTCTTTTAATCCTTATTGGGCTCTTAGTGAGCCTACGAATGTCTTTGGGTTTTAGGGTTTCAAAACTCTCCCAAAGCATGGATGTAACACCCCAACTGTTACCCTACAAAAAAAGAAAAAAAAAGGAGAAGGATCAGATTTTTAGACCCATATCTGCCCTCACCTACCCCCTCATTCTCAACCCTACAACCCCACAACCCCACAAATATCTCTCTCCCTCTTGACCGGTACCCCTATTCTTTCATACTCAAACACAAACACAAATACACACATCCCTCTATCTCTCTCTCTCTACTGAATCTCTCCTCTCTCTTGGTCACTTGGTTAGCTTCTACTAGATTTTTGGTCATAAACTCTTCTCCATGGTTTGACTTCACCTTACATGAATCTAAGGTAAAATCTCCATGACCCACCTTCTAATATCTTTGGGTTTTTATCCTATATTGTTAGAATTGCTCTTTGATGTTGTGGGTTTTGTTTAGGGATTGTTTTGTTGTGTTTGTTGGGACATTTAAGAACTGATTGGAGGTTTTTAATTTAATGGGGTGAAATGGATTTATTGTTTGGCAATCAGGTGAGTTGGGTTTCTTGAAAAATCATTTGGGTTTTTGATTTATATGGGAGATTGGGGTTAATTTTAGAAAGATGGTTTCCTTACATTTTGAAGTGTCTTTGACATATGTGGTTGTCATTGTGGTGTTACCTATAAATTTCTGCAAGTAATGTGAGCATGTGTCTTTTGCCTACCAAGTGTTTGATAAATTGCCTATATGAGTTATGGGATTGAATTTCTTGACTTGTGTTGTGATGATTGTTATATGAGGTTATGGGTTGTAATCCTAGTTGTTTATATGTGCTAACACGTGTAGCTTTAAGGTTTAATCAAGTCTCAAAGCTTTTGGCATAGTGTTAAAATTATAGTATTTTTGTTTTGGGACTTTAAAATCTGCCAGGGACATATTTGGAGTCAGATGCACTACGTGATTTTTAATAAATTATAGAAAATGATTTTGAGCCGAATTTTTGGTTGTACATACTAGACATATAAAGGCTTCTCCCTATTTAATTTTAAGCTTTTTGGATAATACTAAGTGGACCAAACGAATTTTATAAAAAGGGCTGACCTGTGGCAAATTATCCGAAAGTATGATTAAAATGTTGAGACTTTAAGGAATTTACTACAAGCTTTTGTTGTGTGGTTTAGCTTGTAAGTTCATATGTGCTTTCTTTGACTAATTTTATCATGGTTTGGTAATGAAATGCTTTGTAATAAGTTGGGAAATGAACATTATTTGTGGTGGGGAAATAAAGGGTTTTGGTTGTGTTACAGCTTATGAGTTTCTTGTATAGTTGCTTGGTTCATGTTTGGGTAGGGGTACTTGCCTTAGGATGGTAAAGCTAGGTTTTAGTTCCTTAGGTTTGATTTTTGAGGGAATCCTTTCCAATTTATGGAGACAAATTTGATAGTGTAATTTGTAGTTGGCCTTGTTATTAATAGGCTTGGTACTTGTGTTTTTAGGTTCCAAGGTACTAGGTGATTGACCTAGTAACTTGATTGGTTGAATGCAATGCTCAGTTGAGGTTAATTTGGATTGAACTTCCAAGGTAAGTGGCTTCTTAATGGGATTTTTATAAAGGAATCATTATTGCACTAAAGTATTTTATTGTTAAACCCATTTTGGAACATTATTCATGGTTTTTCCTAAAACGTACTATGTGTACTATTATTGTTAATCATTTATGGAAACACATGAAGCAATGAAAGTGCATCATATTTCTTATTGCATATGGGGAAATGCATGATTTGGCATGGAAAAGAAAAGCATATTTGATTAAATTCTTGAGAATGGATTTTATTGATTTATTGCATTATTTGCAAAGTTAAAGGTGCTTTGATAATTGGGAAATTGTTTCTCAAAAAAAAAAAAAAAAAAAAAAAGATAATTGGGAAATTGATACAAAATCTTCTTGACAAGAAATGAGTTTGAAGGCTCTGAGAACCTTGTGAATATATTGGGTATTTCAAAGGTTTTTGTGAAACTTCTTGAAATTGAACTGTGTTTTGATTTCATGTAAACTACGAGCTCTTCATGTTTTACCCTTGGGCTGTGACATGTGATTACCCGGTGATTACCCAGCTCGATACTATAGTCTGTGTGACATTGGTATCTTGGCACCCATCTTTGTGATGGTTATAAATTCCGGCTTTGTGTCGGCGATGAGTGTCGCCTTTGTGTCAGCAATTGTCATGCCGCCTTGGGTTGGATTTTTTGATTTGGAATAGTGTTGTTATTGCTCACAGTGTATATAGTATGTAGTTTCATGCTGAGATATTTTGAGAAATATATACTTACGTAGTTTCACGTTGAGATATTTCAAAGAAGTTTTGTGCTACGTTGTTTCAAGCATTCATGTCATGCCATTATTGAAATAGATTTTTTAGAAATCAAATTGAAATTCTTAAAGTATGACATATTTTGTAAAATGCTCATTATCATGAGACTTGCATTTCCCCCACCCCTATTAATTATGCTACTTATTGGGCTTTAGCTCATCCCACTTTTTCACAGTCTCACAAATTAATTAGCTACACCTCGGGAATGGAGCTTGTCTTATTGGTGGTGATTGGAGTTTTATGCTAAGGTGGGAGAGTTACATTATTAATGGTTAATGATTTTATCTAGTTGTTTTTAAGGAAGCAGTAGTTAATTCTATTAGCGGTTGGGCTCTCTTGAGGTTTGTTAGTCCAAGAATTTTGTTGGGGTTGCATATTTTTGAAAACATCGGAGTTTTATGTTAAATCATTTGGTGATTGGAATATTCACGTAAAGTTTGGAGGCACATGATTTGCAGTTTGTATTGTTTGTATACGTGTTATAGAGCTCTAACTTATATTGTGGAGAGATCAATATGTTTATTTATTTTATCATATGAAAAGAAAAAATAAATAAAAAATCCTCTGTGGTTTGTTTGGACGGATTCTCTTTCTCATGGTTTAGACCCATTTAGGTTTGGGGCGTGACAATAAATGGGTTCAACATCTTTTCAATAAAGCCTATAACATACTCATGATCTTAAGCTCTCTTGCTTTTGAAAAAGATTTTTGAATTTTAACCCAAAAGCTAGGGTATGACTTTATGGCCCAATGCCTTCCTCCAAAGTCTATGGTATACTCATAATCTTGGGTGCTCTTAATTTGAATTTTTTTTAATGGGCCCAAAACTTAGGGTATATCATGGCTTTGTGGATCATCTTTCATCTTCTTTTTGAATTTCTCTTTTGATTTTTTTTTTCATTTTTTTAATTTTTTTCGAAAACTTTTCCCTTTTTTTTTTTAAAAAAACTCATCTCTTGAAAAATAATTTACATAAGATTTTGTTTTTTGAAAATTGTTTTCCTTGAAAATTTTCCTTTGCAAAACATTTATTTTCTTGAATTATTTTTTTCTTTTCGTAAAAGAAATTTGTGAAAATTTTACTTCTTAAAAAAATTATTTTTTGAAAACTTTTCTTCATTGCAAAAGACATTCTTCTTTTCTTGAATTTCCTTTTTTGAAGTAGCTCTCTAGCCAGAACATATTGTGGCCCTCCTTTCAAAGCCTGTGAATCTCTCATCATTTTAGGCCTTGACATACAACAAGGAGGCCCAAGATTAGGGAAGTTCATATTGACTTTGTAGGATGTTGGATGCTATATCCATAGCATATTTGTTACCCTAGGCCTAAGGTTCTCTTTTTAAAGAGGGCTTTTGATTTGGGCTTATGATAGCAACTAGGCTATGGTCTTATAAACCTTTCAAGTTAAGATATACCTTTGGACTTTGGGATAAGTCCCTCATGCTTGTGTGAGAGCTTCTTTTCTTTTCATCCCAATATCTTAGGTATGCCATAACTTTTGGGCCGTCCTTCAATTCTTTACATCTTTTATATGTCCTTTAGGATTAGGTGAACACAAGAGATATGGTTGAACAAACAAGAGATATAAAGGGTACCCTCTTATTGATAGGATCTAGGATCTCTTTAAGTGTGGGTAGGCTCCCTAAAGCTGAAGGGATAGATTAGTATGTCACTCACAACTAGGTGGGCCATGATTCCAATCAAGGGCCTAAATGGACCTTTGTGGATTGGTGGTAAACCGTTAATGTACTCAAAGCCCATTATAGGCAATGGAACAGATTGTGAGTTGGTGGGATGAACTTCGAAAGACTTTGGCCTAAATGGAGTGTACTCATCTTCCCACTTATCACCAACCATGGCAAAGGGACAAAAGAACCAAGTGAAAGTGTGTGCAAAACAATATTAGAAAAGCCTTTGTTAAGATTAGGAGATGGAACACATTGGAGTCAAACTCTCTATCTCCAGTGGAGTCGCCATTATGAGTGCAATGCATGGTTGGCCTTGGGGAGTACGCCTCAGCCGAGTTGACTGAGGTGGAGAAAAGGAGTCTCCACCTAGTTTTATGGTCTAGGAACCATGTATATAGCGCCCTTGTGGAAGGACTGATCTTTACTAGAGCACATGTCTGGAGTTTAGGTATGAGGATAGGAAGGTGTTAGGCACCCAACCCTACCTGACCCGTAGGTTGACCTCCACTCATTGTGTTCCAAATCCTAATCCCATCAAAGGGTCCTTAAATATGTTATTCTAAACTCACACATACTAACATGCATCTAACATCTAAACATAACATATGTCCCTCACTCATCCATGGCATAAAACCCTACCATTCATCTAGCACATATATATCCAAAGGCTACACGTATATCACAAGGCATTAATCATCAAGTATATTCATCATGTTCATCAACCAAGAAAGTTCACCATGTTCATCAACCAAATCAAGTGCATGTTCATGTGATTATGCATGACTTACCTCACTTACCTTGCTGCACCATTACACCTTAGCACCTATGCATCAATACATGTTCAAGTTCTAATGAATGTTCATGTGATTCAACCAAGATATAAACCCTAATTATCAAATCAGAAAATAAAGCATGTGAAACATGTTATTCTACTAACCCTAATGCTAAACATATACAAACTAGACTCAACAAGACCTAAACATAAGATTAAACAAAACAATACAAATAAAAAATCAAGAACCCTAAATCCGTATTTCTGGGCACCAGGATGCGTACACATACTTATGTATGTGAATGCATGTCTCTAGTATGTGTATCTATATATAAGTATGCGCACACGTACACGCCTAGAAACAAAGTTTTAAAGCCGGCAACAAAATAAAAATCAAACCAAAACTAGCATGTTTCTAATACAAAACTAAACAACCTAAACTAACAACAAAGACATCAAAGATAAACAAAACAAAATCTATTCCTAAATATGCATTGTATCTAACAACAAACAAGAACAACACTTAACACATCAAAACCTGTTCATCAATATATCCAATCATTCAATTCTATAATCAAGACATGATAAGACATGACCAGACAAAATTAAACATGTAAATCAAATTAAAAACAACAAGAACACAATTTATAAAAACCCTAAATTAAGGAAGAGTTATGGGGAGATACTCACCTTGCTTATGGAACACAACTTGGTTGATAGTTTAACCGGCCCCTCAGTGCCTACACAACAAGATTGAATGATAACCAAGAGAATCAAAGTATTCAATAGTTCATAGGTAATCACAACTCAAAACAAAAATATGTTCTTGAAAAGATTGTTTGAAAACGGTTTTGGAATAGATTAGATAATAATTTATGCCCTAATGAGTAATAGAGAGAGAGAGAGAAAGAGGTTTTGAAAAGCCAAAAGTGTGCTCAATGATGTGTGTGCAGAAAGTTCAAAGTTAAAGAGAGTTTTGGAAGATTTAGGTGAAAAATAAACTCTCACTTGCTAGGGTTTGAGTTTGGAGGTATAAGGTTGTATTTATATCTTTAAACTAGGGTTTTTAGGCTCATTTAGAGGGTTTGGATGTTCTAAAGGATCTAGGGGCCGGGACCCATCAAAGAGGGAGGATTTGGGCCCTAAAAAGTGAAGTTTTGGGCTTCTGGAAACTGGCCTACATACATAGGTTTGTGCATGTGTATGCATGTGTCCCCAGAAATGCTAATTTTGACAACTCTAATGGCCCGACTTCAAATGGTTGTAACTCACTCAATTTAAGTCCAAATTAGGTAAAATTTGTTTCAAATTGAAGCCAATTATGTCTTCTTTCCAATGAAATAAACTTCACTAAAAAATTCTTTTTGGATTAAAAGTTATGGTCACAATAATGAACAAAGGTCATTTTTCAGTATCGTTTTCGAAGTGATTTGAGCACTTTTGAGTTGTGATTACTTCCAAACTATCAAAATAACTTCAATTAACTTTTGTAGACATGTTAAGCTCATCATTGGGACTAGGGACTAAAGTTTATTAACCGGGTACAAAATGAGGTGTCTATAGCAACCATGCCCTGCATGATCACAGAGGAAAGTTTGCCCCAACCTACGAGGGCTCATATGTGGTGAAGAAGGGCTTCTTCAGAGGAGCCTTGATTCTAGCTGACATGGACGGGCAAGATTTCAATATGCCCACCAATTAGATGTTGTCACATAGTAGTTTGCATGAGGGAGCCTTCAAATGCAACCCCATGTCCACATTCCTTTCTAAACAATTAATAATATATAAAAAAAAAATACAAAAAATAAAAAAAATATGAATGGGTAGATTGAAAAACCAAAAGGGCGGTTTATGTAAAAGGAGAGAAAAATAAAGAGCGTGAGAGAGCCTGCTAGATTGAAAACCCAAAAGGGTGGTCTAGGCAAAAATTAGGGCAATCAAAATTTGTATGGTCAATTTGAACTCGTGATGACCTAATCCTTCCAGAGGAGGAACGTAGGTAGCCAACCTTGGACTAATCACATTTTAAAAGAAAAATTAGTTAGTTGAATCTGCTTTGGTTGGTTATCAAGGTCACGGAAAGAAGGATGGACTCTTTGTCCATGACTAGATGTAAGGGTGCCTCAGGATCCCCGAAGGGGTTACTCTACGTTTGCAACATGCATGGCCCTCTGTGGTTTGTTCAAAGATTTTAAGGCACATGCTAGTGGAAGGTGTACACAATGGGAATGGAAAAGATCCGTCTAGAATAGGATGTATCCTTTGGAACCTGAGATATTGATCCACATAGACTTACATTTACCACTTTTATTTTTATGATCTTGCATTTTCAAAGCATTTGCGCATATATTCATTAAACATGCCTATTTTATGCCTTTTCTAATCCTTTCATGCATCTATCATTCTGTTTCCAAAATACACAAATCTCATAAACATAAATATCTCATGATGATCAATATATACATAAACATCTTTGTTTCCACATTCTTTCCTTTTTTAAGCATGCCTTACAAACTAGACTATGCTTTAAAAACCCAAAAGTGGAAGGCCTCACGTAATTGCTTGGCAATTTATGAAGGACCTTTCTATACATGATGGAAAACTAACTACATAGCTCATATGTAGAAATGAAAAGAAACAGAAAAGACTCCAGCAAATCAAATATGGCCCAAATAGTTTGACACTGCCTTGCATAGCACCCCAAAGCTGGTGAGGAGAATTGAATCATCTAGGGAATGGGTATGAAGCAACCTTGCAACATCAAATCCAAGATCTCTGGCAACTTTGCTAAGTCTGCCATATGAATGTCAAAGCCAAACCAGCTCCCTCTCTAGAATAGGGCTTGAGGTGGAGCTCTGCTTCCCTGTATCAAGTAAGGCCTATAAGGTGACAACTCAGCAGTAGCAACTCTCAATGCCTCCTCTTTCTTGGCTACCTTAGTGTGGAGATGACGAAATGCCATCTATGGCTCACTGGGCTCATCAACTGACCCATACTCAAGACTCAAAGTAGAATGAATATAGGAGGTAGCCTAAACTAGCCTCAATGTTAAATCATCAGCTCTGCTACTTACCTCAGCATGACTAGCCTCCATTATGGCTCTATCCTTATCCTTTGTCTGGCCCAAGACAATGAATCTTTGAGTAAGATTTGCCAGCTCACTCTCCAAGCTCGTAACCTAAGATCTCAGCTGAGTGCACTCAACATCTGTGGTTGAAGGAAGAGAAACCCTCTATGCAAGATTTGCTTGGAGTGTGGAAAGCTTGGCCTTGTATGTCTTGCTCATCTCATCAAAGTCCACCATGATGACATCAAAGGCCTCCTTGCAACAATCCCTATCTCTGATGGCCTCTACAGGTCCCTAAGGGTGCTTTCAACCCTAACCTTGAACTCCAGAGCATAATCCCTCAATATATCAGCAGGAAGTCAAGGATCGTGTGGATCAAGTATCGACAGATCAATGATGAAGCATGGATCCCTACTAGCTCTCCACTCCCTGAACTCAGTAGTGGACCACTCATAATCATGCCCAGGACATGTGGGATAGTCAACAGCCGACCTGCGCTCCTCCCAGAAGCCAAAAGTGTGCTCTATCATAGCCATATCTATATCCTAGAGTCCATACTCACAAGTGATGACAGAAAGATCTCTAAGTTGAGGGACATGCTAAGTACCCCAGAACTGCTTCATGGCCATGCTTGGATAGTACCCTGTGCAACCCCAGATGCCTACCAAAGGGATGCCAAGTAAACTGACACAGTGGGTCCAACCTTGCCACCTAGTAACTCCTCACTTGACTCTCCACACCCAATCAGTTGGACCCAAGCCAAATAGATACCTCAACCAAGCAGTGGTATCCTCAGTAAAAGGAAGATCAAGGGTTATAGTGATCTTAACTCAATTTCTCCTCAAGAGCCCTATGGGTTGTGCCTTAGATATCAAACGTAGATGGCTACAGAACCATAACTACAACAGATGCACACAACAGCCAAGCCTACCACTACTTGTCTCATGACACAGAGAAAGGGATAAAATAGTCTTAGAGAGACGAGAAGGTATAAAGGAAGTGCTATGAGGCAAAGTACTCGCCAGGGGTAGGACTGCAAAGTTGATGGAACCTAACTGAAAAGGGAATAGCATTGAACCGAAGAAGGCCACCATGAAGGCCTAATGCTTATAAGAAGTTGATGGTTTTTAGACCCCTTAAAAACACAATTAGATTAACCTAGGTAATTAGCCAAGTAATTACTTAGTCCAAATTACAAGTCTAGGTTATCAAAATCAAACAATCATATCATGCATAGCAGCGGAAAGATAAATAACACAACGATATGATAACCTAGGAAAACCAAACCGGTAAAAAACCTGGGGAGGATTTAACCTAGCTATCCTTAAGGTAAAAAGCAAATCCACTAGAAAGAATCGAAGTTCATACAATAAGACTTACAAGCCCCCACGCTCGACTTCTTATTGCTACCTACCAGTAGAACTTACTGACACGACCACGTGCAAGCTCCGAATCCACAGACTCCTTCTTTCTTTGGCCTTTGCAAAACACAAACATCCCCGTTTGTGACTTTGAGATCCCACTCAAAGGTTTAGCAACACAAACTCTCCTATTTGTGACCCCAAGACCACCCTTGAAGGTTTAGATCATCAACACCTTTGATGACAAGAGAAGGCAGCAACTTCTACAACACCGGATCTTAAGATTCTTCAAGGAATAGCACCGGTAAAAGACATAAGAGACCTTTTTAGGAACAAAACCCTAAATACAAAAGAGGCACACTCTTTTCTCTCTGAAAAGCCACATAAAAACGTGCTTAGTGTTTCCTTTATATACTGGGAGAAGTAGATTAGAAACCCTAATCCTTAATGGGCTTGAACTGCTGTTTGGGCTTAATTAAAATTCTGCAGATACGACTTTCGATCGATCGAGCCTGTCTTTCGATCGATCGAACTAGACAGATTGTGAAATCTTCTTTTGCGGCTTGTATGTTCTTGAATCTTGACTTGAATCACCTTGAGCATTGTCTAATAATACCTATAGACTCTAAGATCTATATCTAGACAAGTTTATGTTCACGATTTGCCAATTTTTTTAAACATTTAGAACTTAACAGAAGTCTAATGCTCTTCTAAGTCCACGAAATCCTCTCAGTAAGTGGCAGGGCACTCAACTGGGCCAAACTGGAAGAATAGAAAATCAAAGGGCATACAACCTCCTAGCCTGCTCCCATAACGATTTAGCACATCCACTACAGACCTTGTCAGGCCCAACGACTTTGCCAATCGCTTGCGAAAGTTAGATTGAATTGGTGGTCGATAAACTCGACTCATAGGGGTAGGAAAAGAAAGAAAGTGATCATACTCCACCAAAGTAGGGACCAAGTCCACATCCCCTATGGTAATGCACCTCAAAGTAGGATCCTAACAAGTAACAATGCCCTTTAGTAAGTGCCAATCTAAAGAACTGCGAAATCGTGAAGTGGCATCTCCGAGGAACCCTTGATGTAAACCCAATCCTTAGAAGAGAACGAGGCCTACCACCTCTTGAGCTCCCTCTCATGAAAAGTCTCCCTCTTAAACTCCACAACAGTGTCATAAGACTTGAGCCCAAGAGAATCCATGCTCAGATCTGAAAGAATGCAGTGTTCCGATGTTGATTCACGCAAGAAAGTGTAAGAAAATGGTGTTTCTAAGAGCTTTCAATGCAAAAAATGGTAGGAGAAGACCCAGAAAATTGCAAATCAAAATATGGAGAGTCTGGGGGTGCCAGACCTTTATGTTCAAATTTCGAGGCCGATGCACATACTTTGGTTGCCAACCCCAAGTAGCACACAAACAGTGGCCGCTGGGCCTCGAGACACGTGCCAGGGCTTTTTAGCCCCCACCCCCACCACAACCCCCCATGCTTTTGACCTTTGGATCTAGAAGATGAAGGGTTTTAGATAGCTTTAGAGCAAAGATTCCTTCGGTTTTCGTACTAACAGTGGTACACGGGTGGTTCAACAATAATTCGGTCTGATTGAAGATTTTTTGCACGAATTGAGACTGCACAAAACCTACACTGGGCCAGTTTATTTTTGCGTATCTCATCCGTCACCTCAGAATATCTTGAACCTCATTTTCGAAACTCGTTCACCCAGTTCAGGAGTTGGTTCAATCCCCGTCGCCAGGACATATTACAAGATAGTGCCAAGGCCATTCCTAATCGTTGATAACAATCCATCTAGCATGGTATGAAGGTCGCAAAGGTTAATTCCTGCATATAATTCCTCTAAGGAGCCTTTTTCGAAGCACCGATCGGTTTAGCGAATAACTGAGTCAACCAATGCATTTCGCCACATGGCAAGTTTGAAAAAATCCTGCTTAGGGATATCCATGTTCATAATCAAGGCTATCAAGGAGCCCATCATCGTATAGTTGTCTAGCACGAGTCTAATCCGTTTTAAGTTGGTTCATCAATTAAGAAACATGAAAAATATTAGACTACGGCAATTTATTTTGCACAGTTCAGTCCATTTTCAGCTAATCAATATGCTCAAGAACGGGTCCATCTCACTAGGAACTTTTCCTCATGTCAGAAACTGCATAAAGCCTATACTGGGGCAATTTCATTTTATGCGGTCTCTCCCTTTTCCATCTCCCTCGTGAGAATACGGTGCAATGTAAGTGAATATAAAATGGTGCACGATGACCGTTTATGAAGGAAATATGACAGTGCAAGGGTAAGAACAGTGGTACCATAGGCTCACTCATAAATGCTAAAGTGCTACTATCATTGTTGATACCGTATTTTTTCCGTCCTCAATTTGTGTGCCAGACCTTGAAAATCCCAAAAATATCATCTCTCTATGGGGCCGCAAGAACATCCAGAATGATGTGGCGTAATTCGTTCGGACACTGGAGCACCTAAAGTGCCTTTTCCAACTAAAATGACCAAAATGCCCCTGGCCAACCTAGGGTTGACCGAAGGTCCAACAATGACAAAATATACACAAAATAACACCTTTCATAGTTTTTCATGAAACCCAAGCTTGTCGGAGATTTTTAGCCACTTTGATCAAGTTTGACCCAAAGTTGACTTCGGGTGGGCCCAAAAAACGTAATTTTGACTCGACTGTTGGAACAAGTTGAAACCTATGTCATTGTGAATATTACCAAATTATAATTCCAAAAATTATTCATGGGTCAAAATTGGAGTTAGAACGGTTGAGATATCACAAAAACCAAGATGACATACTGATCGCTGCACCACAAACTTCCAAGAGCCATAACTTTTGATCCGACTGTTGGATTTTTGAGTTCCATACCTTTTTAAAAACTGAAAATAATCTATCCAAGGGTGTCAAGATCAGCCCGATCAGAGGTGATTTGAGGCCAGCGGCCCTTGAATGGTTGCCGACGGCCCTATAATGGTCATTGCCTCGAAAAACGCGTCTAGGGTTATAAATAGCCCGAGGCACCCATCAAACCGGGGGAACACACATTTTTTTGAAATTTTCTCTCTGCCTAATTCCTCTCTACATTTTTTTTCTCTCTTCCAAACACCAAAAAAATGCCAAAAAACACATTATAGTCTTTTGATTCTTCCTTTTTCACCAAGAACACAAGGTATTGCTTTTGCACCCAATCTTCTTTTCCTTGGTTCTATGCTTGGGATTTGGAGTTCAGAGGTTTGGATGTAGCTTTTTTAGCTATCATCCACACCTCTAACCTTCTAGATCTCTTTTCTAGCATTTATCTTTCTTTTTACTAGAATAATATGTTTTATTGCTTTCTTTGACATGTTTCTTGCTTTATCTTGTTTCTAGCATGTTTTTAGCTTAGATCTGAGTTCTTTCATGCTTGTTCACATGTTTATTTGTCCTAATCTACATGCATTAGGGTTTTTATGCCATGTTTTATGCTTAGATCTACATCCATTCATGCTTATATGTTTAGATTCACATGCTTATGCCATGTTTCCTTTGTTTCGTTCCTCTCTTTGCTTTACGTTGATGTTAGGGTTATGTGTTCACATGGTTGATATCATGTCTATGGTTATGCTTTGCTCGGATCTATGTGTTTGTATGCTTTTTGCCACGTTTTATGCTTAGATCCACATCTGTACATGCTTATATGCTTGGATTCATGTTTTTCCATGTCTATGCGCTAGCTTTCACATGCCCACACACGTGTTGCCATGCCTATACCTAGATCTATGTTTATGTGCTTAGATTTATGTTTTCACATGCTTGTGTGCTCAGATCTATGCTTTGCTTGCTTTATGCCATCTTCCATGTGCTTGTGCACTCCATACCATGTTTATGTGCTTAGACCTAGGCTATGTTTGTCTTGCCATGTGCTATTGTAGCCCTTTTGTCGCTTTACCTTTCTTTGTTGTGTTTTTACCTAATGGTTTGGAACTGATCTAGACCCCATGGTCTTTGTCATCGTTCGTACACCTTGGCCTATATCAAAGGGCTTGGATCACCCCTATTTGCATGTCTATGCTTGCTTGCTTCTATGCTTTATGCTCATGTTAGCCTCTCTTGTCTTAGGCTTTGCCACGCTTGACGCCCATAGCGGGTTTGTGGTTGAGTGGTTATGTCCGACGCCTATGTGGCCTTGTTTGGATGTGACCATTTGGGATGCATTGCCATGATGTCGGTTGCTTTGTGTGCACCCTTCCCTTTTTCACTCCGCGTGATGATATGCTTGCCATGCTTGTTTACGTCACCCATTGGCTTTCTACGCATCTTTACACACTTGTTTACATGTTCATGCATGAGTCTTGCTTGCTATGTGTCGTCCATGCTTCAACACAATGAAGCTATGGACATCCGATCCAAACCTACGTTTTTCCCTCGCGGACTGACCTTGTTTGTTTGCTATCTTGCTTTGTTTCCCTTTTTGCTTGCATCTTGGTTTCTATGTTTGCCATGTCTATCTTGTTTATCTTCTTTATGCCTCTTTATTATGCTCTTTGCATCTTTTCCTTCCATGGCTTGTCTACTGGTTTCTTGTTTGCCTTTGCATGTACGCATATGGAGTGAGGACACATGGAGCTAAGGCATGGACTTCCGGGCGCAAGCAAAAGGGGCGAGAATGTGAGCATTCAGATATGAGCCAAGCAGCTACAGTCAGTAGGTTTAGGAGTTTAGCTTTTCCCTTCAGTTATGTACTCTTTTAAACCCCCTCATTCCTCCTCCCTTTCTCCCTTAAATGGTTTGTATTAGGTATATCATGCCTTGTACCATTCGTCCTCATCTTTAGAGTATGGCGAATTTTCCTGCACTTATATTTTGGGCCATGCTGTAGGGATGTAGGCATTTACTTTCCTACTTTGTGTGCTTGCATTGTGCATGATGTATGTATATATACCTGCTCCCCCCTTCCGGTGTGATCGTCATAGTCCATGTCACCTAAGGCAAAGCGATGCCTAATTTTCATTGCGAAAGTAAGGTGATCGTAACACCCTTTTAAAAGCCAAACCTCAAAGCTCCCCCATGCATGCAAAGCTCCAAAGCCAATGCCAAAATTATGTTTTTACTTCCAATCTCCAAAAATTAAGGTTTTATCAAAACAAAGGACTGTCCTTGGATAGGCGATGTGGGGTGCCTAACACCTTCCCCACATGTAACCAAACTTCCGAACCTAAGAATCAAGATTTTTTTTTTCCATCCACATTAGATTAGCAAAAATGACCTTTTTCTTAGCCTAGGACTGGTAATAAAATCAACTAGAAATAGGTGACCATTCACACCTTAGAAAAACCCAATGATTGGTGGCAACTCCACTCACCTTTGGTAATCCCTTAAAATTTGGCCCAGATTCCTGCCATAACGCCAAATGTAGACCTACCTTCCTTCACTAAGAAAGAGAGCACCCGAAGCTCTGTGTGAAACACACACACACACACACACACACACACACACACACACACACACACACACAAATTACACATTGAGAGGGGCCCTCCAACGAGGCCCCGCGCGTGTGGGAGTTGTCGCCACAGCGGGTGGTCGAACGAAGGTGCGGCGACGATGGTTTTTTCACTTAGCCGGTCGAGGCTGGGTGTCGACAATCATCATACACCTTAGGCCTACCAAGAGGCAATGTTCATACATACATTAGGATCCTACCAAGTGGCAATGTTAAGAAACATACATCTAAGGCCTACCAAAAGGGAATGTTTTTACATACATCAAGAGCCTACCAAGAGGCGTTATCAAAAAGCGTACATCCAGGCTCACTATGGGGCAATATGATACATACATGTCTGAAGCCTACCAAGAGGCAATATAAAAGTACAGTTCAGGCCAACCAAGAGGCAGTAAAATACATTCATATATAGCCCACCAAGGGGCAGTGTCTACAAAGTACAAGGAAAAATAAAAACACATGCCTATGCAGGGCTACATCAATATGATACAACAACAATAGCTAGCTTAAAAAGAGTCATCATCTTTGATGGAATCGCTCGCAAAGTGCTCGGTGCTACCGCCATTGGCACCATCACCTGGAGCTAGACTTGCAGAAGGACTGGCTCACCCAACTAGAGAACCTGGGGCCTAACTTAGAGCTTGAAATGGCGCCTGATTTGGTGCAGGGCCCCGTGCTCAATCATCTAAAGGGGAAATCCCAAACTACTAGTAGGTCCTAGAGGAACAGGCATATACTTTGGCTAATGTTTCCAAATAGGTGGATCTCTGCTGGAATATGAGGTGCCAGAGGCACATGCATCCTCCATCCCCCTATATTATCGATCAGGACACTAATATATCTGTAGAGCATGCCTATCTCAGCAATGTGCTAGCTCCTCTCTCTCCATGGCAGCAACCTAGCTCTCCTGCTCTCTTTTCCATCGCTCCCTCTCCCAAGCTAGCACCTTGGCAATCTCCTCTTGCAAATACCCCTCTCTAGTGGCGGCTGCGCTTTCAAGCTCCCTCACCCTAGCTTGTAGGGTCTCCACATGTAATCTCAAATGGGCCTCTGAAGTCCCCTTGGCACGTGCGACACCACCAAGTACTCTGTCCCCACTCACAGGGCAATTATTGATGATAGGTCCAGTTGAGGACTCTAAAAACAAAGTGACATAATTTGTATCCATTGTAACGAAGCCCTCAAAGGAACCTGTCTCATAGGCAGGGTTGTCCAAGATCATAGTCGGGCAAGAAAGCTCAGTAGGTGGGTCCTTGGGTACTCTAAAGATTGGCATGATCTGATGGAAGGTCCTCATAGTTGAAAAAAACTCCCAGCTTAATATAGCCCTGAACTAGCGCTACGCATGCAACTCAACCATAGCAGGGTTGACCTCGCTTCTAGCCAACAACCATCCATCATATGGGTTGTTGCATATCTCACCCTAGGTAACGTAATCCAAGACAACACTAAAAACCACTCTAGTGATCATGCAGAGAAACCAAGCGTAAGCCCTAGGATATATCGTCGCGGAAAGGTCGGTATACTGTGTATGCAAGGCCAGGATGTATTGATATGCCCACCATGTCAGAATTTGCCAGCAACCCTCGAGGCTACTAAAGCCTTGGTATGAGGTCTACCTCATGAAAGTGATTAAGAATCCACAAGAAAAGGACCCCTAGTTATAAGCCCCTATAAGAGAGATCACCCTTATGGCCACCAACAGCCGGCAAGTCAGCACCGACTGGTTGTTGCCAAATAGGCAACTATTGATGAAATAGAAGAAGAACCGCTTGAGAGCAATTTCGTCCAGCTCCATTGTCCAAGGTATGTTCAACTTCAGCCACTGCATGCGAATCTGAGGCTCAATAGTAGGCCCAAAATACCCTTTAGTCGTTTTGGTAAGGGGCCAAGGAATGCCCAAAAGCTCGCTCACCTCCGTGAAACTCATAAACTCAGATAGGACTAGATTCCCATTAAATCTAAGGCCCAAGATGGCCATTCATTGACATTGTATTCGTTTGCCCTCGATTTGCATGCTGAACCTCGGAAAATCCAAAAATATCATTTTCTCTCTATGAGGCCGTGAGAACATCTAGAACAATATGGTGTAACCTGTTCAGGCATCAGAGCACCCAAAGTGCCTTTTACCGTTAAAATGACCAAAACGCCTTTTGTCGGCCCTAGGTTTGACCGAAGGTCAAATGAGGTACAAAATTTTGTAAAACAACATTTTTTCATAGTTTTACTTCAAACCCGAGCTTCTCAAAGATTTTTAGCCACTTTGACCAAATTTGACTCAAAGTTGACACTACGTGGGCCAAAAAACCCTAATTTTGATCCGGCCGTCAGAACGCGTTGAAACCAACGTCATTGCGAAGATTATCAAACTCTCATTCCAACGTCTATTCATGGGTCAAAATCGTAGTTAGGATGGCCGAGATATCACGAAAACCGGGATGACACGCTGATCTATGCACTGCAAACTTTTGAAAGCCATAACTTTTGATCAAATCGTTGGATTTTAAAAATCCATACATTTTCAGAAACAAGAGGTCATTATCTTTCCATGGGTGTTAGTTTCCATTCATTTTGGGCCTTTCGAGGCTAGTGACCCTTGAGGGCCACTGCCTCGAAAAATGCGCCCCAGGCTATAAATAGCCCTAAGCACCCCACAAATAGGGAGGACACATTTTTTTTTCCTGAAATTTGCCTTCTACCCAGCCTTTCTACACGTTTTTTCCTCTCTTCCAAGCAGAAAAAAACACCCACAAACACTCCATAAACACATCAAAGTGAACAAGGTATTGCTTTTGTACCCAATCTTCCTTTTCTTGGTTTTACACTTTGGATTTGAGGTTCAGGGGTGTGTGTAGGCACTCAATTTTGCACCCATGATTTAATCAAGGAGAATGACTTGAATGACCATCCATGTACCAAAAAAATCATGATTGCATTACATGCATCCATTTGTTTATGCATTACATCGATCAATTTGTTTTGCATTACATGAATCAATTCATTCATTGCATACCATAAAAATGATCGTTAGATTCTAATGGTTGTAATGGTGTTTCCAGTTTTCAAATCGGACCATCAGATCGAAAGATATAACATGATCAAGTTTGCACAGTCAACATACATTGTGTCTAGGTAGGGTCGACCACACATGATTAATTTAAATTAATTCTGATTGGTTAAGCAATTAAAATTAATAAAATAATTTTGTGATTGGTTGATAATTAGTGTTTAAAATAGGGATGCATGCATAGGAATAAAATGGATGATTGGATAACAATAAAATTGTGAATAATCTGAACTTTATCAAGATTTATTTTAGGATATTTATCTACAAGATAATTATTCTTAAAAAGCCTAAATTATCCAGAAAAGAGATAAAAAAATCATAGACGGAGGATGAAAACACGTCTAGGTGCAAGGACCAATCAAAAATCCCTAGAAGGAGAGTCCAACATGCACCCGAACGCAGAAAAGCGCTTGGTGTCCAAGAGTCCATTCGGCACTTTTGAAGTGTTGAACGCACTTTAAAAGGGTCAAATTGGCCTCTTTTGGGCTTTGGCCCAACGGCCTTCAGGTGACGATAAGGCACACCATTTTCAATCTTTTCGCAAAAGGATGAGTTCCAATTCACATTCTACACTTCGGGCTATTTTTTATAATTTTACATCCCCTATAAATTGAGGTTGGGTCTCATAATTCAGCACCTTTTTTCTACGCTCTGAGAGGCACACATTTTGAGGCTCTCAAATTGCTAATACTTGTTGATCCTCTCTGAGATTTGCTGCTTAAATTAGGGTTTTTAGATTTCAAAGGTAACTGAATAAGTTTCTTTGAACCCTAAAACATCCTCTCAAGAACAAGGAGTGCTCATGCAGGAGGTTGTTTTCAATCACACTATCTTTTTTGACCTGTCTTTTATGTTAATGAATGTTTTATCCATAACATGAATGAGTCATCATTGTTTGTTTAAAGCATGATTTTTTATTTTTATTTTATGTGTTTGTTATAATCTTTTTCTTGAATGTCAATAATCTGCATGTGAACAATGCTTTTTCTGAAAATCAAAATAGATCTGCAACTTTCTTAGATGTAGATCTGAGTTTTTCTTCAAACAAAAACGAATTTGCATCTTTATGAGATGTAGATTTGGATTTTTCTCAAATTAAAAACTGATTTGTATCTTTCTTAGATACAGATGAGATTTTTCTTTAACATATGCAAATTTTTTAAATAAAGAAAGAGATTAAACATGATTGTGTTTGCTTTTGTCTATTTAATTCATGATTGCTTAAATTCATATTATGAGTGAAACTCTCTTCTTAAAAGAAAAATTCTTTTCATTTTTTTTAACATATAAGAAAAACAGATCTGATTTTTCCTGTTATTAAAAACCATATTTTTTATTATCACAAAACAGATCTGATTTTTTACAAACCAAAAAACATTTTTTTAGTTCTTAAAAAATAGATATGATATTTTTCAAACCAAAAGACTTTATTTTATGTAATAAAAACATATTTGAATTTTTATCATCAAAAACCACTTTTTTTCTACATACTACAAAACAGATCTGATATTTTGACAAATCAAAAACATTTTTTTACAACCAAAACAGATTTGATTCTTTTCAAAAGAAGAGACTTCATTCATAAATAAATTTTTGTGATTTAATAGTTTTTTCACATGTTCAACATATCATTCATGACATGCATAAAATGGTACATTGTTTACAAGAGTCTAGAAGACTAGACTTTATCTGGGCGGAATGGGTGCCTAACACCTTCCCATTCCGTAACCTAGCCTCCGAATTTGGCTCTTTGGATCAGTCGATCTAAGCCTGGTCTTTGTTTTATTTTGGGTAGAATGTAACTAGGACAAAAAACCATGTAATTATTTGGTCGTTTGTAACTAGGACCCAAAGCCATGTAATTTTTCAAATTTTCAATTATGTAATTTTTTATTCAATCAATGAAGAGAACAATTCAGTCATTTATTTATTTTTTCTTATTATCTCTTTTTTGAAGGGCACTTTTTCGAGGTCTCTCACAGTGGCGACTCTGTTGGGGATGTCGAGGGCTAAACTTCGTAATAGAAGTGAGCAAATATGTACCTTTGTTTTGCATGGTCTTGCGTGATATTGTTGTTTGTTTGTTTATTTATGATTGATGGGATGTTTTATGATAATTTGTTGTTAAAAACTTTCCCTAACTGTCATAATGTGTGCCATCCAAACAACAATGTATGCACCCCTTTTCAACAATGTTGTCGTGGTAGTAACTATGGATCATCGGTCTTCATTAGATTCGGGTACCCAGTGGCAAACTCGCCAACTCATAGCCCAAAGTCACTAGATCATTTCCTGTTGATTGTAATGGACAAACCATGCTGTTTGGACCAGCACAATGTTCATTACATTACAAGTTGGGAGGTGTAACGTCCTAGCTATGGGAAACAATGAAACAATAAACCTACCCTACAACATAATGACTTAGAACCTACCTTTAGGTCGGTCTTGGTTAAAATTGCATTGCATGTTGTGTGTGTTTGTTTTGGTTGATTAATGGATATGGATGGGGTCTTAGCTTTGATTAACCCAACCAAGCCTGTCATTAGGGGAGAATCTGGTCAAGATCTAAAGGAAGGCTACAAAGAGAACCAAAGCTCGACACTCAAGCCAGTGGCTCCAGTTTCGAGCCTGTCACTCCTTTCACAATACTGAAGCCTTCAAGCATAGAAGAGGCTTCATTGCTGCAACATCACAACGCCATCTTTGATCTCTAAGATAGTTCAAGCCACATGAAGTTTGAAGCTCCTGGCAATACGGCAGAAGAGGGAGAACACCCAAACACAGAGGAACCATGAATACCTAAGAGCTACTCAACACCAAGGTAGCTAGTCAGATTCAGCTGAAGGAAGACATGAACCGTATGATGCAACAGTTTCAGAATTTGAAGAATAATCAAGAGGAGGACAAGACTGATCATGATCCATCAGCCGTAGAGAGTGAGAAGAAGATCAATGAGAGGATGAATAAAATGGAGGAGGTGATTAGAAGATCTCATAAGATGGAGGAACTTATGGATTATGATTCTCTTTCCCTGTTCCCTAATGCAAGTTTGCCACCTAAGTTCAAGATGCCAACCCTAGAAAGTTTGATGGGACTGGCTGCCCAAAGTCCCATCTAAAGATGTATATGAAGGCTATGTAGCCCTTAGGCACAATTGAGGAAGTACTTGCTCAGATGTTCCAAAACACACTGACTGAAGCCACTCTTAGGTGGTTCTTCAACCTGGATAATGCAATATCAAGAAGTTGGGAGGACATCTACTGAAAGTTTCACAAGCAATACAAATACAATATGAAAGTGGGCATCACAAGGAGAGACCTAGAGACTATAAAGCAAGAGCCGAAAGAATCCTTCTTTGCTTTCATCACCAAGTGGAGAGCCAAGGCAGCACATATGATGAGTAGGCTAAGTGAGGAAGAACAGTTAGCTATGGTTGTAAAGAATTTATTGCCTATATACCATAAGTATTTGTTTGCACAATATTTTCCCAATTTTAAAGCTTTAATTGCTACTAGAACCCAAATTGAGGATGCAATAAACAATGGAACTATAAAGACTGATGTCCCACCAAGGTTTAAAAGGAATGTAGGATCTAATTTTAAGGCTGTAGAAATTTTCAACACCCATAAAAATGATCCTTATCAATTAATTGCACCTATTGCGCCTGTGTAAGTACCCCAAGGGCCTAGACCCAAGAGAGAATTTCATGAGTTGTACATGCCCATGAGCCAAGTGTATGACAAGTTAAAAGCAAAAAGGTTATTGAAGCCCTTAGACCTAACACCAATTCCAAACCCCTTGCCCTAAAGGTTTAATGTGAATAAAAGATGTGCTTATCACCAAGGCCCTAGTCATGAAATTGATCGTTGTTTCACCCTTCATCATGCAATTCCAGACTTAATAGACAATAAAGTGATTGTGCCGCCTACAAGGCCTAGCATCACTAACAATCCCTTACCCAATCATAACTTTGGGAAAGGACTGAGGATTAATTGCTTGATAACCTAAGAAGAAAATAAGGAAGATCAATTTGACTTGATCTATGACCTACCCGAATGCTTCATGATGACATGGGAAGAATTAATGGATAGGACATCTACTACCACTATAGGATATGACATATGGAATGAAATACCAAAACCCAAGAACCACCAAATATCCACAAATGGGGGGGGAGACACTTCAAACCCCCACATTTAGAGACCAACAACCCAGTGGAAGCATTGACCAGATCCATCCAGCAGATGCCTGCCGAAGAAGATGAACTCCTCAAGCAACTACAGAAGACACTAACCAATATATCCTTATGGGGTTTACTTATGGCCTCATTCAGACATTGACAAAACCTAGTAGACCTCGTCAACCAAATCCAAGTCCCTACAACTACAACCTCCAAGGATTTGAATGCTATGATTGGGTCCATCAATAAGGAAATCACCATCTCCTATTTTGACAAGGATTTGACCAAGAAGGGGAAGCACCACAATGATCCATTGCACATTACTGTAGATGCCATGGGGAAGAGGATACCGATGGTTTTGGTAGACGATGGAAGTGCTTTGAATGTGTGTACTTTAAAGACTGCAAGCTGCCTGGGTCTAAGCATTGAAGACTTTGTGCCTATTGATCAACGTGTGAAGGTATACTACAACAGTAGAAGAGAAGTCTTGGGAACCATAACATTAGAGCTTACCATCGGACTAATGGTCAAGAAGATGGATTTTTAAGTCCTTAATGTAGCCTCATACTTCAATATACTCCTTGGGTAACCATGGATCCATGACACAGAAGTCATACCTTCCTTTCTCTATATCAAAAAGTTTGGTTTCCACATGAAAGGGCTATTGTGATTATCTATGGGGATACTTTGACTCTACCAAAACCTATTTATGGTATTGATTATGAGAAAGAGCCATTGATTTTGGATGGCTTTGAGATTGAGAGGCCTAGTTTTGAAAAGAGAAAAGAAGAAGTGGAAAAGATCCCAATGGACTTTGCTCCTTATCGTAACAACAATGTGGTAGCAATGATGAGGAAAATGAACTACTTTCCAGGGATGAATTTGGGGAGAGCTGTGAAGAAGCCAACTGTTCAAGACCTGGCAATTCCTACTGCCACAACACCTTTTGGGCTAGGCTATAAGCCCACTAATGAGGATTTGTTAAAGATGGAAGTGAGAAAGATGGCCTGAGCCAAAGCCAAAGCAAAAGGACTTCCTTGTCCTCCAGAACCTCTGAAACCCTGCACTCCTACATTAAATGGAAGGTATGTCAAAGTTGGAGAAAGTCAACGTTTTTGGGGATTCCCTGAACTGAGATTTGATCCCATGACAAAGACAATGGTAACTGGATTTGAGATACTACTTTATTTCCATAACAAGGTTCCAGAATTGAAGAAAGAAGATATAACTTGGGTTCCTACAGATTAGGCTGATTACATGGACCCTGATGCCATGACCACACTCCTTGGAGATCATATTTGCAACATAGAAGAAGAGGAATATTGGGAGGCCCACCAACATACATTGAAGAGCCCGTATGAACTAAGAGCCAATGATGAAGACAAGGAATGGGGAGCAAACCTTAGTGATGATGAAGATGGAAGTGAAGACAAAAGTGATAGTAGTAGTGACAACAACAACAATGATAGTGGACCTAATGATGATGATAGTAGCACCGATAGTGATGTCAACAGTAGTAGAAGTTATGATAGCTCGTACAATAGTGATGATTGGGGTGAACCCCCTAGTGATAAAGAAGATGAAAATGAAGATGCAGACCTATTCTATGAAGAATATGACAGTGATGTGGATTATGATGTCAAGATATTGAAAATGATGCTGAAGCTAACAAGTGGAGCGACACTAATAGTGATCAATGCAGGCTGGTAAATGTGTTAGAGAATGCAAGGGAGGAGAATGCACAAGCCAACCACATGTATCATAATGAATATCCTTATGGGCATCTTTCAGAAATGAGTGATATCACTAATGTTAGTTCAAAGTTTGGCCCTAGGTATGACAAGCATGAAAGAGAAGTTCCAAAGTTGGGGTCATATTATGATTTAGAACCAAGTTCACCAACCCTACATAATGAAGAGAAGGATGACATAGATGCCAGGCTGGCCGCTCTAGACTAAAAACTGATGGTCCATAGTCTCAGAATCATGACACTTGAGAATGCTAGATGTAATGAGGAGAGGGTGGAAGAAAGTGAGTCAAAGCACCTCCCTCAACCCACCTACTTGGGTAAAAGAGGCAAGCTCGACCTATTTGATGAATGGATGGATAGCATAGAGCGCTTGGATGCTTTTGTGATTGACAATGCTACAAACATGGAGGTTGAAGAAGAAGATATGGATTATATGGATGTAGATCCCTCGGTACTGATGTTGAGGGAAGAAGAAGCTTACTGGAAGCCACCAACCATTGTGGAAGCCATGGCCAAGTTGAAGAATTGGGCATGGGAGGGAGCCGTCAACCCTATGGAGGACTCTGTGAAGAGGGTGTTGAGGTCCAAAAAATCACAATGTTACACCAAGGCCCAAAATAACGCAAAAGATTGAAATCTAGGAAAGTAAAACATTTGGGCTTCCAATAAAGAAAAAGAAGGAGAGGTCCAAACTCGTTACGGGTCTATAAGGAGGGACCCAAATCCTTGAATGGGAAAGTTTCGGACCTCGTAAAATAAAGGAAAGAAAAAACCCAGCCTAGCCCTTAAAAGGTCAAAAAAATCGTTGGGAGCTTATGAATGGAACTAGGTCAGGATACTTGGGGATTCTCAGGAGCCTGAGATCCTCGGGACATGTAGTAGGGCTAGGTTGGGAGTAAGATAGTTCAAGGGGGGCATGCCAAGAAACACAAGGAACCAGAACAGGTACATCCCTATCAGCCACCCAATGATGCAGAAAAGGAATCAGAAGGCTTGGGAACCAACAACTCATGAGTAAGGATTTGGTACCTCGGGGAACCCAGGAAGAAAAACCACCAAGGAAGGTGGCTGGGGATCTTTTAGCCTGGTAGAAAGGAATCTGCTCACTTGGGAAAAATGACAAAAGGGAAAGCAGCCAAAAGGTGGGTTTGAAAAAGTGGAATCTAGAAGCCTTGGAGAAGGAAAGACCAAAGGTCAGCCTTCTAGGACCCCCCAGAATGGGAAAGTCAGCTAGAGGCTTTTGAAGAAGGAACCTTAAAAGAAGAAAATAATGAGGAATGAGGAAAGGACCAGCCACTAATGTTGCTGACACAACATTGGTTCTGATACCTAGGAGAGCAAATGGAGTGAATCAATGGTACCCCAGGAACCCTAGGGTGGCATTATAAAAGGGTAAGTAGCCAACAATGAAATACATTCAGCAACAGTGGAATTAGAGTAAAAATACTTGAGAAAAGTCTATTAGAATTCAAAAAGCAGAGAAAGAGAGGGAAAACAGTGTCCGGGATCCTCAAACAGCCACTAGTGAACACACTTGGATTCAAGGGGATTCAAACTTCACAAGTCTTAGAGGCCTGAAGAGCCATCCAAGTATGTGATTTTTGAACTTATTTGAACCTTGTAACACGTCCTAGTGTGCATGATGTATCATAAAAATTAGGAAAATAATGAATTATTTCACGTTATTTTAAGGACCCCTGACGTCTTTTACTTTTTTTTTTCCTTTCTTTTTTCTTCTTTATTTCATTCTTTACTGTTCCTTACTGTTCAATATGTATATACTTGTTGTATGTTAGTATGTATGTGTTGTAGGATCTGCACTTTGTGCACCACTTGGTTTGAAATCAGCCCAATTTAGTTGTGGTGAACCAAGCCCAATCCCTTAAAGCATAAAGCATCAAGCCCAAGATCCCTGCTCTTTAGCTTGGGCTTGTGTGCTATGTTTTACAAAGAAAAAAAAAGAACCCACACATTAAGGTGACTCCACTGGGGATTAGGAAAAAGGAGAGGGAAGAAGTGGTCCCTTTGTGGAGTATGGCTCCAAGACCGAAGAACAATAAAGGTACCAATGTGCCACCTACAGCATTTGAACTCGTGGGAGAAAATGAGGTAGCTTCCAGGCAGAGGAATGAAGTACCTCTGGTGGAGCAGGAGGTCATCTTAAGACAGAGGCGTGGGGTGTAGGAGCTAGACCCCATGGTTTGGATGGTAAAAATGATGAAAGATTTGCAATAGGAGATCCACCTCCTCAAAGAGGGAAGGACCCAAGAAATCAGGGACAACGCCCCCCTGTGGTCAACCAAGAGAGAGCCCAACCAGAAGGAGGGTCAGCAGTAGGAGATGAAGCTAACCCCAGTATCTCACACTGGCAGATGTTAGTGCCATTTTGGAACAAGAAAGAGAAAAGCTCTCGAGGATCCCTAAGAAATTTTCTCGGGATCCCCTATTCCCACCAGAACTCCTTGGCAAGCCTTACCTTAAGCGATATGAACCTCTAAAGTTCCACCCTTTTGATGGAAGGAACAAAAGTGTTGTGGAACACGTTAGTAGGTTTATTCACACTATGGGTTCTTACGTTGGAGACAAGGAGATGTGTCTAAGAGAGTTTGCTAAATCCCTAGAGGACAGAGCATATATGTGGTACACCACCTTGAGGCCTGGGTCCATCAAGACCTGGGATAAGATGATGGAGAGGTTTTGTTCAAAGTTCTATCCAGGCGAAGACAAGGTCACCTTTCAAAGCCTTCAGATGGCAAGGCAAAGGCCTGGAGAGGATCCTGTTTAGGTCATCAAAAGATTTAAAGACGTTTCTCTGGACTACTATGGAGACCAGGAAGAAAAGGAGCTCGTGGAGACTTGTATATCCAACATGTTCTTTGATTATTGGTTTAATCTCAAAAATCTATGCATAGGGTTTGCCGACTTGCTACAAAGAACCAGGAGGACAATGTTAATTATAATAACAAAGAGGGTTCCAGTACCCTAGGCCATGACAACTTCAGTAGGCGAAAAGAGGAAGAGACCTGAAGGAAAAGTGGTCGATGAACTACCTGTGATCCCATGTATTGCAGAAGAATTGAATCATGTTTTGGATAAATGGATTGGAGATGGAATTGTTAGGCCATTTACTATATCCAGACCATCTACTGAGGAATAAAGAAAGAAAGAATCCTTTATTTTACAGAATTCATAATTATGTCAAGCACTCTACTAAGGATTGTTGGATCCTCTGTAGGCTTTTTCATAAGAAGCTTAGGGAAGGGACCTTGGAGCTTACTCAACGGGAACCCAAGGTGCAAAGGAACCCTTTACCCAATCATAAAGGGAAGGGAGTGGTGGCTGTGGTGATCCATGGGAACCCAGTGGAAACAGAAGAGTCTGAAGGATCCTCTTATCTAAACACAGTCAGGACCCTTTAGAAAAGCCCCAAGTTCAGATCATTGTTTAATCAGCTAGGGTTTGGGCTAGAAGTAAGAAAGATCACCACAGAGTCCCTCATGAGTATAGCTACAGACTCAGGGGTAGAATGTTTCATAGAGGAATCCCATGCCAGCCGAGCTTACTTGGAAACTACTAATGCAATAACCTTCACAGATGAAGACACGGAAGTTGAACACCCAGACCATCGCAGACCCCTTTATTTAATGGCCACCATAAATGGTGTCCAAATCAGAAGAGCATTGGTAGGCACCGAGGCATCACTCAACCTCATAGCCCTAAGTACCTTGGAAGCTGTAGGCATGATTGGCAAGAGGATCCTAGGGGCTCTCATGGAAATAACAGGATTTGGAGGAGCAGTAGAATCGATAGAGGGATATGTGCAGCTGGCCTTAAGGTAGGCCCAATGGTAGCCTTAACTAGATTCCATGTGATTAACTTAGAAGTTTCTTACCATGTTCTGTTAGGACGCCCCTGGCTCCATAAGCATCGCCTCATTCCCTTCATATACCATCAATGTGTTAAAGGAAGATTGAATGGAAGGCCCATAAGAATCCCTACCAACCCTAACCCTTTCAGCCAAGGAGAAGTGAACTTTGTAGAAACAATGTTTTATGATGAGTTGGAACCAGATGATGAGAGCCCTAAGCTAGGGACCCTAGGAGCACCTATCTTGGAAGAAGAAGGAGGGGGTACCTATGATCTAAAGAACCTCTTGGACAGAAAAAGGCAAAAGAAAGAGACCAGTTCCTCAGGATCCAAGGAATGTGTAGTAGTATGGGAGCCCGGAGGGAGGATAATATATCGTTAATGAAGGTACATAAGGCCTAAATGTATTATGCAGGAGGGTCCCGGACTGCCAGATTGTATGATGGCTTAAGAAGAAATCCTAGAGGACCCAAACAACGAAGCACAAATTCAACCTGAGGATGAAATGGAAGAGGTAAACTTGGGAGTTGGTCTGGGATCCCTGAAGCCTATTTTCATTAGTTGCCAGTTGATAGTTCAAGAATAAGAACAGTTAGTAGCATTACTCAGGAGGTATGTGGATGTATTCACATGGACATACGATGAGATGCCTGGCTTGGATCCAAGACAGGTAGTCCATTCTCTGAATGTGGACTCGGGGGTTAAGCCAGTAGTTCAACCAGTCAGGGTCTTTCACACTAACATAGAGGTTCAAATAACTCAGGAAGTCAAGAAGTTGCTAGCAGCTGGGTTCATCAAGTCAATCCAGCATCCTAAATGGCTCTCCAACATAGTACTCGTAAAGAAAAAGAATTGGCAAATCTGGTGTTGTGTGGATTTTTGCAATCTAAACAAGGCATGTCCAAAAGATGAATTCCCCCTGCCTAATATTGGTCTCCTTGTAAATTCAGCTGCGGGAAACTCCATGTTTTCATTTATGGATGGATATAGTGGGTATAACCAAATTCGCATTGCTGCTAGAGATGCAGAAAAGACAGCATTTAGGACCTCGATTGGAAATTGTTTTTACATTGTGATGCCTTTTGGCCTTAAAAATGCAGGGGCCATGTACTAGTAAACCATGACAGCTATCTTCCATGATGTGATGTATAGGGAAACAGATGATTATGTGGATGACATTGTGGTAAAGTCAAAAACCAAGGTAGAACACTTCCAGGTACTTGACCAAGTTTTTGAAAGGTGCAGGAAGTACAAATTGTGCATGAACCCCGTGAAGTGCACCTTTGGAATCTCTGCTGGAAAATTTCTTGGGTTCCTAGTACATCACAGAGGCATATGTGTGGATCCAGCAAAGGCCACAACCATTGCCACAATGAAAAGGCCTACAATGGTTAAAGAGCTCAAAAGTTTCTTGGGGAGGGTCTCCTACATCAGGAGGTTTGTGCCAAGATTAGTTTCGGTCACTATTGAATTATCCAAACTGTTGAAAAAGGGGGCTGAGTTCACCTGGGGGAACTGAACACCAGGAAGCCTTTTAGAGGATCCAATAGATCATGAATCATTTGCTTACCCTACAAGCACCAGTACGTGGGTGGCCATTATTGCTATATTTAGCATCAAACTCCCAAGCTATAGGAGCCCTGCTAGCACAGGAAGATGATGATGGGAATAAGCAACCCATTTATTATGTGAATAGGACACTAAAAGATACGGAGACCAGGTACCCCAGGATAGAAAGAGTGTGTCTAGTGGTTATCTTCGCATTCCAAAGGCTAAAACGGTACTTCTTAGCCCACTAGATCCTCCTTGTGACCAAGACTCTTCCCATAAAAACACCCTTCATCAGCCTCTCATAACGAGAAGAATAGCACAGTGGCTAGTCTTGCTCTCTCAATATGAAATCGGTCTTAGGACCCCAAAGGCTGTCAAAAGCCAAGCCAGAGCAAATTTGCGAGCCCAGTTCCTAGGGGAAGAAGAGTATTCACTAAGTGAGGAGATCCTCGGAGAGGTGGTAGTGGGAACTACCGGTAAAGAGGTGGATTATGAGGTTCGATGGGTCAGCAATGACAACTTTAAATTGCCTGGGAATTGTGCTAAGTTACGAAGATTGGGATACCATGCCATTATCCTTCAAGCATGAGTTTCCCTATTCAAATAATGCTGTTGAGTACGAGGCATACCTAACTGGGCTGGCCATAGCGCTCAGCATAGGAGTAAAGCATATGAGAGTTTTGGGAGACTCCAACCTTGTGGTCTCCCAAGTAAAGGGCGACTTCGCACTAAGAGAGCAAAGTTTGGTAGCTTACAGAACTTGGGCGCAAAAGGTGGAGAAGAAATTCTAGACCTTCAGTGTAGAGTACACCCAAAGGAGTGAAAACAGGTTTGCTGATGCACTAGCAACCCTGGGATCCTAGATACCATTTAAAGGAAAAGGTACTTTGATAAGGGTAAGTAAGTAGGAACATTCCATTATAGGGATTCGCAAAAAGATGTTCACTGAAGAACTAGAATAGAAAGATTGGAGAGATGAGGTAAAAGGGAAGATAGGAAAATTGAGGCATGAAGGAAGTATCAAAGAACTAAAAGATTGCACTTTGATAGAAGGAGAGCTGTATAGGAGGATGCCTAGAGGGATCCTACCCAGATGTATCAATAAGAAAGAAGGGAAGCTGAGATTAGAAGAATTACATAGCCAGGTCTGTGGGATTGTAGAGAAAATCTGCTTATACAGGAGGATGCAGTGCATGGGGTACTACTGGCCAAATATGAACAAAGAAGCTACAACTGTATAGGAGGAATGTCAAAAGTGTCGGCTTTTGGTGGACAAAGAAGAAAGTTATGCTGTGTTTGTAACAGAAGATTAGAGGACCCCATTCATGGAATACTTGGCTCAAGGGATCCTGCCAACCGACAGGACACTAGCCCACTATCTCAGGAAACTCGCTGTTAGATATTTCTTGCAGAACGGAATCCTGTTCAAAAAGGGGTAAGCGGGGATCCCCTAAGATGCTTGGGGCCTAGGGAAGCCAAAGAAGTAGTTAAGGAAGTCCACTCCGGAGACTTTGAAAGTCACCCAGGGAAAAGAAGGCTCTACAGGCAGTTGTTGCAGTTGGGGTACTATTGGCCCACAATGAGAAAGGACTCTGAGGAGCTGGTTAAAATGTATCATCCATGCCAAGTACTTGGAGACGCAATCCATACTCATCAAAATGTGCTACAAGATATGACCACAACATGGGCTTTCCATACTTGGGGGCTCGATCTTATAGGACTCGTAAATTCTCATTCTAATCGCCATATATGGATCTTGGCGGTCACTGAGTATTTTACAAAATGCGTAGAGGCCATCCCTTTGAAGAAGGCCACTATAGCAGCCATGACAAACTTCATTCGGGAACACACCATTACATGCTTTGGGATCCCCACGAGACTGATCAATGACAATGGTACCCTATTCATAAATAAGGATATGAGGAACCTGATCGAGGTGTATCACCTTAAGCACAGGAGATCCACGCCATACTACCCACAAGGAAATGGCCAGGCCAAGGCCACCAACAAGGTGATACTAAAACTCCTCAAGAAAATGAAACATGAGTAAGGGGGGAAATGGAGTGCCCACCTGACAGATGTACTCTAGGCATGTAGGAGCTCCTTGAAGACAGCCATATGATTTTCACCATTTTCCCTAGTTTATGGGACAGATGCCATTAGCCCTGTGAAGCTAGTCATCCCTACACCAAGAGTAATGCTTGAAAAAATCCACGAAGGCATAGATGGCACAAATAATGAAAGGAGGTTGGCAGATCTGGAAGGACTGGAAAAAGAATGAGAAGTGGCCAGAAGGAGAAGTTAAAGGTACTAGCAGAGGATGGCTAAAACATATGGACAGATAGTACACCCAAGAGCTTTCATGGAAGGGCAGCTGGTATTGAGAGCAATAGAGCATATGAGGAAGAATGTCCCAAGACCCTCCAAGTTTGCTCCGAAATGGGAGGGGCCCTACATCATTAGGGTAGCCCACGATAGCGAATATTACTACCTCACAAAGGAAGATGGGATTGCCCTAATGGACCTTATAAATGGGAGGTGGCTGAAGCAGTACTATGCATAAAAGGGGGAGGCTTCAGTACACCAAGAACCATATATTTTTTTTCCCAATCTGCTAAGTGTTTCATCACTCTTTGCATTTTTCTTTTGTCATGAACTTTATTTAGTTTTTTGTTTTTGGAGCCCATGGTAGAAGGACATTCTATGATCCTTATTATCTTTGTTAATCCTCCTATGTTCCTTAGTATGACAACTATATTGTATTTCATGGAATCTTCTTTTTGTTTTTTTGGGAAAAAAAAAAAATCGAGCTACAGCTAAGATATACAATTGGATGGTATAACATGGCCCAAATGTGGGCAAGTTTTGGTGGGATACCTGGGCCAACGCAAAAAATTTAGCGCATGGCCCAAGACTCACACCACCATTAGTCCAAGCACATGGTCTGGGATCGCGGGCAGAAATAAGTGCCTAGTGTACTAGCCCAGTACTTGTCCCAAAATAGGTTTGCCTGGTTCATGACTTGGGACTTAAAAAAGAAAGAAAAAAAAAGAAAAAAAAAACCATATAGTGTATCCAGTTTAGTACCTACGCAAGAACACTACCACTAGGGTACCTGGTCCAAGACCTACTGCAAAATTTGTAGGGAGCATGGTCCAGGACTCAATTAAAAAAGAAAAAGGAAAAAAATAGGGCATAATACACATTAAGAACATATCCACATATTATCATAAAGAAAATAATCAGAAGTAGACAGATCCACAGATTATCATAAAGAAGATAATTAGAAGTAGTTTTCAAAAACAAAGAGAAATAAAGATAAACTTATACGACCTCAATTGTCTAAAAAGTGGGGTGGGGGGAGAAATAAACTTATACAATTGGAGTTACTTAAAAAAAAAATGTGGAAAGGAACTAAGGTATAAGGCCAGCTGGCAAAGAGCCTCTTGAAGGAATTGTAGGAACAGCCGATGAAGAAAGAACTAGCTGCTTCTTAACTTTCAGATCTTGCAATGCCTTGTGAGCATGAGCTAGGGCCACCTCAGTAGCAGTAATCTTAGTGTTAAGGTCCTTAGAAACCTTCCTTTAGAACAGCATGTGGACCAAGGACCGCAAGTACTCCAGCAAAAAGGACAGATTGAACTTGGCTTCCACGAGATCCTGCACCACTTCTCTCCACTCTAAAAGCCTCTCCTCAGAGAAATCAGCATAGTGCAAAGGAGCTCCATCAAGATGTTGCCCAAGAATACGCCTCCCCTAAACCCATTGGTGAAGTCCCCATGGGCTTTGAATAGTCCCTCCAAGAGTGGCAAACCCTCAGTAGGCGCAGAGAAGCGCAGGAAGTTACCAAAGGGAGGCCCAACCCTTTGAGTAGTCTGAGGGATCCCTGTCTGAGCTTCAACAACCTGGACATTGGGAATCGGTTCCTTAGCTTTTTAATAACTACGGGCTCAGGATCCTTGTCACCTGTGTTAGTACCTATGAAAGTAGACAGAGTCAAAAAAGAGAGAGAAAGAGGAAGAAATAAAGATAGAAGGGAAAGGGAAAGCCAAAGAACTAGTATCAGCCCCTTGTGGTAGAATTTCCTTCTAAGCTTAGGCAACCACTTCAACCATCATAGGAAGCTCCTTTTCCTGCCCCTCTGACCTTTTAGAAGACTTTGTGAAAAGGCACAAAGCACGTTGAAAGAAGGGTGCAGAAACCTTGGCAAAATTACTAAAGGAAGGGAGGGATGTTGGGGGCTTTGCCATAAAAGGAAGAGAAGTATGGAGAGAGATAAAGGAAAGAAATGAACTAAAATGGGAGAAGAATAACGATGGCGAGAAGTGCACACCTTCAGAAGCCTCTGACTCCAAGCAAGGGGCTGCTTCAAGGGCAAATTGGACGCTGATTTGACCTAAAAGGGGAAAAGGAACAAGAACATTTAGGAAGAAAGGATAAAGGAAATAAGGGTAGATACTAATAAAGGTTGGATGAGGCTTACCTGCTTGTGTAGATGAGGATGCACCTCCCAAAGACTCCTTGCCCAATGCAAACTCAGTTATGGGCTCAAGTGTCATAATTTTAGTTGGACTTGGGGTTTGCACGGGCTTAGGATCTTGGGGAACAGGAGACTGAAAAGCTTCAGGGTCCTGTATGGCTAAGGAAGCAGAAGGCGGAATGGGCTAGGCATCCATCATTGCCTACCTGACTTCCTCAGCTATGCCACCACTAGGGGGCTCTTTCCCCACACCTAAGGCAGCAGCAGGCTAAACTGCCACCGCTTCTTTCACCAAGGCTCCACCAGTCACAAGAGAAGGCACTTTAACCTATAAAATAAAAGAGGAGCAAGAAGGAGTAAGTGGCAGAACATCAAAGAAATATGTGTACACAGCACCAAAGAAAGAAAGAAATCAAACAGTAAAAAGGCATAAGTGAAAGAAGACCATATCACATCATCACCAAAGGATTGACTTTTAGCCCCCTTATGGTATGACTTGTGCTTAGACTGCAAAAAAGGGAGCAACCACTCATTAGTTAAAAGAAAAGAAGGGAGACACAACAGAACAACAACCAAGACGGGCAGATGTCAAAAAAAGAAAAAAAATAAAAAAAAGAGAGAGAGAGAGAGAAGAAGGAAAGAGGCCTTGCCCTTCTCCCTCTCTTTACAGATTCTTCAATAGTCTTTTGCCTACTACAAATACGCCTAGAGGGTTCAAGGGGAAATTGGGGTGTGAGGTCAAGGGACCCCGAAAAACCATGGGCTGAGGAACTTACAGGAACCTGAAGGATAGAAGACTCTATCTTAGTCTTCACTCTAATGTTTAGGATTAAAGGATGGCCGACTTCCTTTTCAACTATAGAGGGGTCCACTCCCTCGGGCCCCTCAAAAACAACTAGTTGCTTGCGAGACTTAGCAGTTTTCCTTTTCTTAGTCACAGGGCCAACCTCAGTACCCTCAACGCTTCCTTTAATCTCAACTCTCTTGACAGCTTCCTACTTGATCTTCTTCTCTTTACCTTTGCGCATAGGAGTTGCAGCACCAATTGCCTCTACCACCCCTTTCTTGATTGGCACTCCAGAAAAAGAGCCCACAATAAGGTCACACCCTGACCAAGCATCAGGAAAATCATTCGCATAGCATACCCAACCATCCCTAGAGGCATGCCACTTCTCAAAAATTGTTTTGTTGTTATTGCAGCAAACACAATGCCACCAGTGGGGAGGACTGGACGCTTGTTGAAGGTAGGAGTAGAGAAAAGACTAGGATCAAGAACCCTCCCAAACTTACCGGAACCAACAAAATCTGAGAAGGACTTCTGAACTCTTCTCTAGTAACCTGCAAAGCCACTGGAAGCAAAGACTCCCCACTAGGAGTTTGGCACCACAAATTGAGGGCTCCTTCGTGACTAGTAAGAAAAGGCCTAAAGTCTTAGAAATGGATCCAGGGAAGGGAGGGAAGGCACTACCTCCTTGAATATCGATAGGATGTCCTGATCAAAACTGAATTGCCTAAGTACTCGGTGTGCTAAATAGTGAGTATACCTTGGACCGCTTGATGAAGGTACCGGAAGCCACGAGGGGTTGGTACAGGCCAAGTATGCCAAGCTGCCTTCATCTCCTCAATGCAGATCAAAGGCATTCCCTAGGGAGTTAAGGAAGGAGGCCAACACAGAATCACAGGCAAACCCAGGATCGAACTCTTGGGGAGAACACCAACTTAAGTAACCTACTTGATCAAACAATTCCACCAAATTGAGGCTGCCACCCTTCAGGTTAAACCAGTGGAAGATGATAGGGTGGCTGTCTATAGAACTGCCACATAGACCTTTAATCACGTCTGGGGATCCATAGAACTTATCTTTCACATACTTCAAGTCCTGCACTTTGCTAAGGTGACAGAAGAAGGGTCCCACATGAACACCTGGAGAATGGCACAGTGAAGGGATGAAGTAATAGTGTAACAGGAATTGCCTTCAACTTCATCCCCTTGAAGCAAGTCTAGCTAGGAGTAAACATGGCCTAAAAACATGGGGGCTAAGGGATAATAGGTACCTCGATACAATCTTATTGCAAGAGGAAAGAAAATGGATTTGATTCCATACCCGAGAAACTCATTGAATAGAAACTTGCTGAGCCAAAATGCCAAGAACCCAACTTACCTAACTGCTTTGTCCTTCTCTCGAGAAAGGTTCATGACCCACTTGACCATTCTAGTCGGTTTCACTTTAGAAGAAGCAGTACGCCCGCCAAAGTGACTAAAAAGCTTGTCTTCAATTTTGAGATCCTCATTGAAAAGGCTAATATCAAAAGGATTCTTGTCACCAAACATTGGAAGGAGGAAATTATTAAACACGTCCTCCAAAGTGATGGTAACCTCATTGTTAGAAAAGAAGAATGTGTGGAGAGAAAAGCACCAACGACGCACCAAGTGTCTAAGGCCCTTGGCGTCCCTAAAACCTTCAAGGTTCTTAGAAATTGCTACCAATTTTAGGATCCCGGCACGCTCCAAACAACTGACAAATTCACCATTAGAAAGCTCCTTGTCCACCCAACTGGACCAACTAGTATTTTCCCCGAGACCAAATCAAAAAAGATGGGAATAGCCTCGCAAGATCTAATATTTCCCTTGGATCTGGAACATGGGCGAAACTGGCAAACCTAGACTGGCTAGAAAACACCCAGGTATGATGGGAGGGAGGAGCCTCACTGTGGGACACCTAAGGGAAGAACAGGCTAGGGTGTACCAGGGATCCCGTAAAGGGAAGGCTAGGTGTTCCACAACCTCCTGCACCTCACCCTGCGCAGACCCAAAAGAGCTTTCACCTTTAGAAGGACTGGGAGTACACTCCTTCCTTTTTTTTGAGGAAGAAGAAGCCATGGAACAACAATGTAGCGGGAAACAGAGAAATTAAAGGGTGAAGGACAAAGAAAAAGGGATAGAGAAACAAAAGCTAGAAGGAAGAAGATAAGGTTGAAAGTAAAAATCTTTGGAAGTGAAAAGATGGTTTGAAGTAACGGCAATAATGGCATAGGGGGCAGTTGGAGAAGACGATGCATTGAAAGACGCGTCAGTTGCCAATATTTAATTTTATAAAAGAGAGTTATTGGCAATTATTAATGGAGTTACGAGGAACATAAAAAGTGGATGGGGAAGTTTTACTCAAACACTTAACTACCACATTCTGTGCAAAGAGGGGAAGTTGCAAAAGAAGCGTAACACGTAAAAAAACTAGGTTACCGAAGGATAGCGTGGGGAAGCAGGATTCCAGGGAAAGGAGAAAGGGGATCCTGAATCCGATTGAAACAATAGGGAAGGAATTCCTACAGAAATCAAGAAGTGTTGTCTACTTATGCATGGGCTGTAGGCAACCCACAAGCTCGGGGGCTAAATGTTGAGGTCCAAAAAAATCACAATGCAAAGGATTGAAATCTAGGAAAGTAAAACATTTGGGCTTCCAATAAAGAAAAAGGAGGAGAGGTCCAAACTCATTAAGGGTCCATAAGGAGGGACCCAAATCTATGAATGGGCAAGTTTCAGACCTCATAAAATAAAGGAAAGAAAAAGCCTAGCCCAGCCCTCAAAAGTTCAGAAAAATTGCTGGGAGCCCAAGAATGGAACTAGGCCAGGATACCTGGGGATTCCTAGGAGCCTTGGATCCTTCCTCGGTGGTTTTCCTTCTTGGGTTCGCTAAGGTACCAGACCCTTTTCTGCATCATTGGGTGGCTGATAGGGATGTCTGGGGATCTTTCAGCCTAACAGAAAGGAATCAGCTCACTTGGGAAAAATGACAAAAGGGAAAGTGGCCAAAAGCTGGGTCTGAAAATGTGGAATCTAGAAGCCTTGGAAAAGGAAAGACCAAAGGTCAGCCTTCTAGGACCCCCCAGAATGGGAAAGTCAGCTAAAGGCTTTGAAAGAAGGAACCTCAAAAGAAGAAAATAATGAGGAATGAGGAAGGGACCAGTCACCAATGTTGTGTCAGAAATAATAAAGAATGAGGAAAGGACCAGCCACCAATGTTGCTGAAACAACGTTGGTTCTGGTACCCAAAAGAGTAAATGGAAGGAATCAATGGTACCCTAGGAACCCTAGGGTGGTACTATGAAAGGGTAAGCAGCCAACAGTGAAAGACATTCAGTAACATTGGAATTGGAGTAAAAATACTTGAGAAAACTCTATCAAAATTCAAAAAGGAGAGAGAGAGAGAGGGAAAACAATGTGCGGGATCCTTAAACAGCCACTAGAGAACATAGTTGGATTCAAGGGGATTGAAAGTTCACTAGTCTTAGAGGCCTGAAGAGCCATCCAAGTCTATGATTTTTGAACTTATTTGAACCTTGTAACACGTCCTAGTGAGCATGATGTATCATAAAAATTAAGAAAATAATGAAGTATTTCATGTTATTTAAGGACCCCTGACATCTTTTACTTTTTTTTTTTCCTTCTTTATTTCGTTCTTTACTGTTCCTTGCTATTCTATATGTATATGCTTGTTGTATGTTAGAATGCATGTGTTGTAGGATCCATGCTTTGTGCACCACTTGGTTCGAAATCAGCCCAATTTAGTTGCAGTGAACCAAGTCCAGTCCCTTAAAGCATAAAGCATTAAGCCCAGGATCCCTTCTCTTTAACTTTGGCCTGTGTGTTATTTTTTACAAAGAAAAAAAATAGAACCCACACAGAAGATCAAGACCGTCAAGTCAGTTACTTTTGCCAAGATGATCAAGACCGCCGATCCTATCACTCCTGTCAAGAACATTGTCTCTGTTCCTATTGAGTCTATTTATGCTAGTGTTTCTATTCCTATTAAGTCTGTTTGTGATAGTTTTCTAGTTAAGTCTGTTGAGTCTATGGAGTCTATTAAAAACTCTTTCCCTTTTAATATGATTTCTGATTCTGCTTATTTGCTGGCTTTGAATGTTTTTTATTTCTGAAATTGGTAAAGAAACTCTTAATAATAAGGAAATAAAACATGGATACCTAGAACCTATAAAAGAAGAAATCCAACCAATTAACCTGGGAACTGATGATGAGCCCAAAATGATCCAAGTGAGCAATACCCTAATCACTTCAAAGAAAGATGCATTAGTGGCATTGTTGATAGAGTTCAAGGAAGCCTTTGCCTGGTCATATGAAGACATGCCTGGGATTGATACAGATATAGTACAACACTGCATCCCAACAAATCCAACCATGAAGCCAGTCAAGCAAAAGTTAAGAAGAATGAAGCCAAAGTGGACTCTCAAGATAAAGGAAGAAGAAGAGAAACAGTACAATGCGGGATTCCTGAGAGTGGTCAATTATCCAGAGTGGTTAGTTAATGTGGTTTTGGTACCGAAGAAGGATGGGATGGTCAGAATGTGTGTAGATTTTCGAAATCTGAACAAGGCCAGCCCGAAAGATGATTTTTCATTGCCCCACATTGATGTCCTGGTTGACAACATGGCAAGTCAATCTTTGTTATCATTTATGGATGGATTTTCAAGATACAATCAGATTAAGATGGCTCCAGAAGATATGGAGAAAACTTCCTTCATCACTCCATGGGGGAAATATTGTTACAAGGTCGTGCCATTTGGCCTTAAAAATGCTGGTACCACTTACTAATGTAGAAGTTTATGTCGATGATATGATAGTGAAGTCCAAAGACCATGAAGGACACATATCGGCTTTGAGGAAGTCCTTTGAAAGAATTTGGTTCTACAAGTTACGATTGAATCTGAAGAAGTGTGCTTTCGGAGTCACATCTGGAAACTTGCTAGGGTTTATGATAAGCCAGAGAGGAATAGAAGTTAATCCTAAGAAAATTAAGGCAATTGTAGAGATGAAGCCTCCAAGAAAAAGGTGATCCGACGATTTCTGGAGAGGATACAGTACATCAGTAGGTTTATAGCTTAACTCACCATGACATGTGCACCAATCTTCTAACTGCTTAAGAAGGAGGTCCCAACAGTGTGGAATGAGCAGTGCCAAGAAGCCTTTGAGAAGATTAAGAACTATCTGATGAAGCCACCAATACTTGTCCCACTAGTTTCTGAAAAGCCATTGTTGTTGTATTTTACCACTACGGATACAACAATGGGGGCTTTACTTGCTTAATACCTAGAGGAGACTAGAAAGGAGAATGCAATTTACTACATCAGCAAGAAGATGCTGCCTTATGAAGAGAAGTATTCGCCATTAAAGAAGACATGTGTAACACTTGTATGGGCAACTTGTAAACTCAGACATTATATGCTTGCTTACAAGGTTTTGTTGATTGCAAGAATGGATCTTTTGAAGTACTTAATAGAAAAACCTGTACAAGATGGAAAGACCGCTAAATGGGTTTTGTTTCTTTCAAAATTTGATATTAAGTATGTGACTCAGAAATCTGTGAAGGGGAGAGCAATTGCTAATCATTTAGCCCATTGTTCACCAGAAGAAGCAGAAGAGATCCAAGGAGACTTTCTAGATGGAGACATTATAGGGATTGAAGTAGAATCATGGAAGATGTATTTTGATGGAGCAAAAAATCAAAATGGAAGTGGAATTGGAGTTCTCTTAATTTCTCCAAAAAGGGCACACATTCCATTTTCTGGCAGACTCAATTTCCCTGCCAGCAACAACGCCACATAATATGAAGCTTGCATTATGGGCCTACAAGCAGCCTTAGGCCTAGGAGTGAAAGAATTGGAGGTATATGGAGACTCAACCTTAATAATCTCTCAAATTCAAAATAAATGGAAGAACAAAGAAGAAAGGCTGATGCCTTATCATCAATGTCTCCAGAAGTGGGCATAAAAGTTCAATAAGATCCAATATTAGTATGTGCCAAGGATGCAAAATCAAATTGCAGATGCTTTAGCAACAATGGCATCCATGATGGAGGGACCAAAAGAAGACGAAGCTAGACCAATAGTGTTGGAACAAAAAGAAGAACTAGCCTACTGCATGACAATAGAAGAAGATGAGGAAAAGAGTAGGGAAGGTGAATGTATTCAAACAACCTACAATATTTCAAGGATGGGATATACCCACCATCTACAGATAATAACGACCAATTAACTATCCAGAGGTTGTCCACTAATTACATTATTTGTGGTGAAAGGCTCTATAGAGGATCATATGATGGGATTCATCTCCTTTGTGTAACTGCTAAAGAAGCACAACAAATAATTGAAGAGGTTCATGAGTTAAGCTACGGGCCACATATGAATGCACACATGCTGTCAAGGAAGATAATGAGACAAGGCTACTACTAGACTACCTCGAAAGCCAACTGTATGGCTCATGTTTGAAAATGCCATCAATGCCAAGTCCATGGAGATCTGAAGCATATGCCACCTATTGCATACTATGAGATCACCTTGGCCATTCTTTAGATGGGGAATAGACATTATTGGGAAGATTCACCTAAAAGCAATCGATGGCCATGAATTCATATTTGTAGCCATTGACTACTTTACTAAATGGGTAGAAGCTGCCTCATACAAGGTCCTAAATTCAACGAAAGTCGGTCAGTTCATTCAGACCAATATCATCTACAGATACGGGGTACCACATGAAATTATCTCAGACAATGGATTGCACTTTAAAGGAAAAATGGAGAAGCTACTACGACAGTTCAACATTCAACACCACAAGTCCTCACCTTGCCGTTCTTAAACTAAGGGAGCAGTTAAGGCTACTAATAAAAACATAGGGCGAATCTTGAAGAAGAGCACAAAGAACTACAAGAATTGGCACCTACAATTGCCCTATACATTTTGGGGGTACAGAACACTCGATCTTCCACAAGAGCCACTCCTTACTTATTGGTATATGGGATGGAAGCAGTCCTCCCTATTGAGATGGGTGTCCATTCATTAAGGACAATATTGGAGAGTGAAATCCCTGAAGCAGATTGGTTACAAAGTAGATATGATCAGTTGTGCATGCTAGATGAGAAAAGATTGAAAGCCTTGTATCATATTCAAGGTTACTAGATGAGGCTTAGGAAAGCTTTTGACAAGAAAGTGAGAACCAAATATTTGAAGTTGGGGGACTTAGTGTTGAAAGAAATCTAAGCTCCAGTTCAAGATGCAAACGAGAAGTTCAAGGAAAATTGAGCAGGCCCATACATTATCAAGCAGATATACTTTGGGGGAGTAGTAAGATTAATGGACTTAGATGCAAACCCTTTTATTGAGCTAACCAACATGGATTGACTGAAAAATATCACGTCCGAAGTGGTTGTAAATTATGTTATTTCCCTTCCTAGGTTTGACTAAAAAAAAGGTTCGCTAGGTTGAAACCCAAAAGGGTGGTCTAGGAAAAAATTAGGGCGAAAAAAAAAAAAAAAAAAAAAAAAAAAAAAAAAAAAAAAAAAAAAAAAAGATAGGTTGAAAACTCAAAAGGGAAATCTATGCAAAAGGAGAGTTAAAAAAATAAAAAGAAGAAGAAGTGAGAGAGCCTACTAGGTTGAAAATCAAAAAGGGCGGCCTAGGAAAAAGTTAAGGCAAATGAAAAATCAATGAACTATGTGATGACCTGATCCTTATATCAAGGGGGTACGTAGGCAACCATGCATTGGTTTGGTCACAATTTCCCAAAACCTACCATTTGTCCAGTAACCAAAAATTCATCCATGCCACTAAACCATGTCATTACACAAAATTCAAAAACCCACACCTTAACCACAAAAAAAAAAAAACCCAAACTAAACCACAAAAGCCCAAACCCTAAGCCAAACCATTAAAAAAAAAAAAACCAAATCCCAAAAGCCTACACCTTAAATAGAACCCTTAGCCATCAAATCCTAAATAATTCCAATAAATAAGAGTTTTTACATCAACTTCTAAATAAGCATGTTCAAAGCCAAAAAATAAGAAGGTCAATTTGTCTTCAGTCTTTTCCTGTTTTGTTGATCACTAATTTCTCCTGTGATAGGTACTTTGTCATCATTGTCCCTTCTTTTGAATTCATAGTTATCTTTATTGGGTCTTTCACTGTTGCCTTTGAGAAACTGTTCTCTCATAGCAATCCTCTTAACCTCCTTATCAACAATCTTGTCTATTAACCAGTTAGAGTATTCTGTAGTCATCCTATGAAAGTTGACAAAAGACTGGTCCACTCAGTCAGCCATCTCCAATCCTAATAGCATGTTCTGTACAGAAGTAGGATTTATGTCCACAGGAGTGAAAGGTCTTCTTCTATTGCCGCTAGGCATTCCTTGCTCATATTTGAATTGCCTCAAGAGCCTATCTCCCTTGTAGAAAGTTACCATCCACAACCCAACAAGGAAGATGCAGTCTGATCCTGGAGACCTCAGTAGAGGGGGTGGGCACTTCCACCAATAACAGTCCCATTGAATTGAGGTACTGGATTTCTTGTTTAAGAATTTCACCTAGTCACTCTCAGTTTGGCACTCAATTTTGATTACAACCCTGCTAAGAAAACTACTAGGCCCATATTTATCGGTTGTAGGCTTGGCAATCATATCTAGTCGCTCCATTAGCCATATCTACAAAGTCAAAGGACTCCCTAAGAATTTATGAGTTTCTCCACCATGAAATACAGCATCCAGTCCTAGAAGAGTTTCTGCCAAGATTAAAGAAACAGGATTATCACCATCCTTAATTTGATTCACAACATTTATGGCTCAGGCATCCATAAAGCCGCATCTTCCATAACAAAAAGTTTTCCCACCATACATAAAGCCAAACCGAAGTCTTTCTGCATATTGTTGGCCACTCCATAAGTGAGTTTGTCTATTAGTTGAGAGGTAATGGCACGAAGATTCACCATATGACCCTCAATCACATTATCAGTAATGGAAGTAGGAAGACCGAGAGCATCAAACAAAGATTCCTTATGCCAGGGACCACAAGAAACCGCTACAGATCTTTTGCTTGGATTAGAGCCCAGGATAGCAGAAAATTCTACAATTGTTGGATAGAGTTCAGTGGTGCTAAACCAAAATATATGATCTTCAGGATCCCAGAATTTCACAGCAGCACGAAGGAAGTCCCATTTGATATTGACATTCCTCAGAGTCTTGATTCCCTCTAGTTTGTAGGCTGTAAAATTGGTTTTGGTACTAAAATTAAAGCTACGAACCCATTTATTGACATCAAGAATTGCTGAATGAGAAAAATTATGATTGCTAGCCATGGATGACTTTTGCTTGTGATCATTGTGTTTTACTAACCTTTATGCAGAGATTTGTCACAAGAGAATTCATTTATATAAGCTGCATCAACTCCTAATCTGGTTTGAAATAGGTTTCAAAGAGTTTGTAGCTGACTAGGAGAGTGTTTCATGATCACAAACAAAGTAAATGATTTAAAAAAAAAATGCAAAAATGCAAAACACACATGGGAAAATCATGAGAAGTTGGCCCACCATGGTGTGAGCAACACAGCATGGCCCAGTGCCATTCGACACTCTAAAAGTGCCGATTGGTAGTTTAAAAGTGCCGAATGGCACTCCAAAGTGCTGAATGGCACTCCTCATATGCCACGTGGCACACAACCCCTCCATCAAACATCCATGAAATTCCATGCAATTTTGTGTTCTCGAACATTTTTTTAGGATCAATAAACATTCAAAAAGATTTTTTTGGTTAAACTAAGGCATTCTGATGTGTCTTACTCACTTGTTTTCAAGAAATCATCACTTGCATCATTGTTTTCAAAAATTGATCAAATCAAGTTTTTTAAGACTCATGAATTCATATTCCAAACTAGGGGCATTCACCCATAGCTCATTCATTTAAAAAAAAAAAATCATCATCATCTGTTAAAAAAAGAAAAAAAAAATTCATCATAACCAAGATTTCCAAAAATCATGCATTCATTTTAAACTAGGGGCATTCGGCTCCACCTCATTCAAGTAAGTATAGATTCCAGCAGATCCAAGATAGATAAATCTAAATTAGCATTACAAGCCATCATCAGGTGAATTCTAAACTTGTCTTAGTTAAAGTTTCTACATGATCCAAGGTGACTCCAAGGACAAAGAGCTAAGCATGGGAAATAATACAAGATTGTCAAAGTAACACTTCCTTTTATTTTAAAGGAAAAATAAAAATACAAGTCATACATCATTAGGACTACGAGTCCACCTATGTGAGGATTTCCTTGATACACCTCTAGAAGAGCCACCCTCAGTATTTCCTTCTTGACTTGCAAAAAAGCGAGGATCGTACTGACGATTTTCAAGTTCATGGCTCTTGATTCTTTCCTCTAAAGCTCTTCTGGTAGTGTTAGTAGTTTCCATTCGATGTGCCTAAAAAGTCAGCAAAATCAAGTGTTAATTCCACTATCAAGCACAGTTCAAGCCAAAGACACTCAGAAAACAACATGGCATATCGAGCTCGCATCATTGAGCACATATTGGGAGGATTGAGTGTGAGCCAATGACTACAAGCCTCCAATTATCCGCATGCTTTCTTCCACCAAATCCACATCAACTTGAAGCACAACCCTACCAATAAAGAAGACCAGTGATAATAGAGAAGTCATAAGGTATCAACATTACTTTCCCAATGCCTGGAAAATGGAAGGTATAGGTAGTGTCCTAGAAGTGCTCTACCAAGGCAAGAAGTAACTGAATATCTTTGTATTCATGTGTCTCATGATTTAACAAAACTTCAAAGAAAGTGCCAAAGCCTGCTTCATCAATGATGTTTTTAATGCTAGGAGACAATGCTGCCCATGCACTTTTCAACATTTGGAGACTACCTCGACTCTTAAGGCTCTGCAACACAAAAGTTCAGCTCATCAATTTCCATGACAAAAACCCACATGAGCAAAAATTTCCATTAAAAAAAAAAAAAAAAAAAAAAAAAAAAAAAAAAAAAAACTCTCACGACCAATGCCCACCACAACAAAAAATCAAATCAAATCAATGCCACGCCAAAATTTCAATACAATAAAAAATTTTCACATATCCATACACAACTACTAAATTTTTCCATAGCCATGCAAAAAAGAAAAAAATTCCACATAAGGAATTCCCACAAGTTCATGCCCATGCACAAATAAATTTTCACATAGCCAAAATCATAACCACACAAATTTTCCAAGAATCAACATCACATACCCAACAAATTTTTCCATAAACTTTTCATACCCATAAATTTACTCACAAAATTTTGCCATGACCATAAAACAAAGTTTACACATGCCAATAAACTTTCCCCACGTGCATCATGAATATATTCATCCAAGCCTACAACACAAATTTTTTACAATACCAATACTCCCAAAATCCAAGCTAAAATTCATCCAACAAAATCAAAATTGACCTACATTGTCAAAATTCCATAAGCAACTAACATTGTCCAAATTGCACCATGCTTAAAGAAAAAATAACACTTCAAGAATGCCCCAAAGCCAAAATTCTCCAACATAACCAATCATGCAATGCCCCAAAATTGCAACAAAAAATGACAATATCTCACCATGAAACTTTCAATGAAATATGCAACAACATTTTTCCAGCAAGGAAACCAAAGAAAAAAACTCACCTTGGTATCTACATGGCAAAATGGAGCATGAGTCCTAGGGTCTTGAAGAAGTCCATCATCATCATTCCACTCAAATGTTGGATCATATTTCTTACCATGAAAAGCAAGAAAAGAAGATCCCTTGGAGGAAGAAGCTATCTTGATGCAAAGAAAATGGGTTTCGAAAATAGGTTTCACCAAAAATGGGTATGTGATGAAAATGCTCAAAAAACAAGGATCTAAAGAAATATTGATAGAGATGGATACGGGAAGGTTAAGAAGTTTAGAAAAGTGTTTTTTGTGAGAAGAAATGGTGAGATGAAGAAGAAAAATTAAGGGGAAGAAGAAGGTGAGTAGTGTCAATGGAGGAATAGAAGTTGATAAAAGATGAAGCAAAAAGAAAAAAGGAAGAAACAAATAAGTGGGGGGCCAAAATTTTGGCCCCCACACTTAAAACTCAGCTAAAGCTGAGTCAACTCAATCAAACTGAGTTGACTCAATCAACCCAAAAAAAAATATATATATATATATATATATATATTTCAAAGTTTTCAAGTATCTTTCAAACTCCAAATTTTCAATTCAAAATTTTCAATCCCAAATTTTCAATTCCACATTCTCAATGCCCAAATTTTAAACTCAAATCTTTATTTTTCAAAAAATTCAAACCTCAGATTTTATGATCAAAATTTCAAGTCTTAATTTTCAAAATCCTAAATCTCAAAATTTCAAATTTCAAGTTCCAAATTTCAAATCAAAATCTTCAAATTTCAAAGTCTTAAATTTTTAAATGTCAATTTCAAAACTTCCAAATTTCAAGAAAATCAAATGTTTCTCAAAAATAGAATCTTTTGTCAATTAAACTTTTCTTGATAAAAATTCAAAAACAAATGAAAATCACATATCTTAAAAAACTGTGGTATCAAAAAGCTCCCATAATTTAAAAGTTTAGCCCCAAATTTTGACTTTTTGCAGGAAGCAGTTCAGATCAAAGTAGAGAAGACCTTGATCAACAATTCAACATCTCTTGATCAAAGTAGAGAAAACCTTGATCGACAATTCAACATTTCAGCATCTCCAGATCGAAGTAGAGAAGACCTTGGTCGACATTTCAGCAACTCCAGATCAATGTAGAGAAGACCTTAATCGACATTTCAGCAACTCCAGATCAATGTAGAGAAGACCTTGATCAACATTCCAGCAACTCCAGATTGAAGTAGAGAATACCTTGATTGACATTCCGACAACTCTAGATTGAAGTAGAAAAGACCTTTGATCAACATTTTAGCAATTTCAGATTGAAGAAAAGAAGACTCCAGTCAAAGTAGAGAAGACCTTTGACTAGCATTCCAGCAATTCCAGTTTCAATGTAGAGAAGCTCTTTTGTTGCCTTTAGTCAAGATCAAGGTAGAGAAGTCATTTTGTCGCGAGACAACTCCATGTTCAAGATTAGGATTCAAAAGTTTCTTCGTCATTCCATTTGTCAAGAATCATTTCCAGAGTCATCAACTATCAGCTAAGTCAAGTATTTTTATTTGTTGTCAAAAAGATAAGGCACTAGTTCTATGTTCCAAGGTTTTAGGTTCGAGGGCTAGGTAATCTTTGAAAATCCAACCTCAATTAAATCAAGGCTACAAAAATCAGTGTCTTTGTTTTATATTGACATTCGCATTTCAAGCTCTATCAATGAGGGGCATTCTATAGACACTCAATTTTGCACCCATGATATAATTAAGGAGAATGACTTGAATGACCATCCATGTACCCCAAAAATCATGATTGCGTTACATGCATCCATTTGTTATTTCATTACATGCATCAATTCATTCGTTACATACCATAAAAATGATCTTGAGATTCTAATGGTCGCAACGGTGTTTCCAGTTTTCAAATCAAACCATCAGAACAAAAGATATCGCAGGATTAAGTTTGCACGGTCAACATGTATTGTGTCTAGGTAGGGTCGACCACACATGATTAATTTAAATTAATTCTTATTGGTTAAGCAATTAAAATTAATTAAATAATTTTGTGATTGGTTTATAATTAGTGTTTAAAATAGGGATGCATGCATAGAAATAAAAGGGATGATTGGATAAGAATAAAATTGTGGATATTTTGAACTTTATCAAGATTTATTTTAGGATATTTATCTATAAGATAATTGTTCTTAAAAAGCCTGAATTATCCAGAAAAGAGATAAAAAATCATAGATGGAGGATGAAAACATGTCTAGGTGCAAGGACTGGTCATAAAACCCTAGAAGGAGTGTCCAAAACGCACCCAAACACAGAAGAGCGTTCGGTGTCAAAGAGCCCATTCGGCACTCCAAAAGTGCCGAATGGCACTTTAAAAGGGCCGAATTGGCCTCTTTTGGGCTTTGGCCCAACGGCCTTCGGGTGACGATAAGGCACATCGATCTTTTCGCAAAAGGATGAGTCCCGATTTGCGTTTTACACTTCGGGGCTATGTTTTAGAGTTTTACAACCCCTATAAATAAAGGCTAGGTCTCATAATTTAGAACCTTTTTTCTACACTCTGAGAGGCACACGTTTTGAGGCTCTCAAATTGGGGATACTTGCAGATCCTCTCTGAGATTTGCTGCTTAAATTAGAGTTTTTAGGTTTCAAAGATAACTGAATAAGTTTCTTTGAACCCTAAAACATCCTCTCAAGAATAAGGAGTGCTCATGCAAGAGGTTGTTTTCAATCACCCCCTCTTTTTTATCCTATCTTTTATGTTGATGAATGTTTTATCCATAACATGAATGATTCATCGTTGTTTGTTTAAAGCATGATTGTTTTTTTATGTGATTGTTATAATCTTTTTCTTGAATATCAATAATCTACATGTGAACAATGCTTTTTCTTAAAATAAAAACAGAACTACATCTTTCTTAGATGTAGATCTGAGTTTTTCTTCAAACAAAAATAAATTTTCATCTTTATTAGATGTAGATCTAAATTTTTCTCAAATTAAAAACTGATTTGTATCTTTCTTAGACACAGATATGATATTTCTTTAACATATGCAGATTTTTGAAATAAAGAAAGAGATTAAACATGATTGTGTTTGCTTTTGTCTATTTAATTCATGATTGCATAAAGTCATATTATGAGTGAAACTTTCTTCTTAAAAGAAAAATCCTTTTCATTTTTTTTAATAGATAAGAAAAACAGATCTGATTTTTCTGTTATTAAAAACCATTTTTTTTATTATTATCACAAAACAGATCTGATCTTTTCAAACCAAAAAACCATTTTTTTTAATTCTTAAAAAATAGATCTAATATTTTTCAAACCAAAAGACTTTATTTTATGTAATAAAAATAGATCTGTATTTTTATCATCAAAAGCCACTTTTTTTTTCTTCTACATACTACAAAACAGATTTGAATTTTTATCCTCAAAAACCACTTTTTTTTCTACATACTACAAAACAGATTTGGTATTTTGACAAATCAAAAACATTTTTTACAACCAAAACATATTTGATTCTTTTCAAAAGTAGAGGCTTCATTCATAAACAAATTTGTGTGATTTAATATTTTTTTTCACATGTTCAGCATATCATTCATGACATACATAAAATGGTACATTGGCCACAAGAGTCTAGAAGACCAGACTTTTTATAGGTGGAATGGGTGCCTGGCACCTTCCCATTCTATAACCTAGCCTCTGGATTTGGATCTTTGGATAAGTAGATCTAAGCCATGTCTTTGTTTTATTTTGGGTAGAATGTAACTAGGACAAAAAGCCATGTAATTATTTGGTAGTTTGTAACTAGGACCCAAAGCCATGTAATTTTTCCATTTTTCAATTATGTAATTTTTTATTCAATCAACGAAGAGAACAATTCAGTCATGTATTTATTTTTTCTTATTTTTTTATATAAAAAATAAGTGGTGACTCCACACCACTTACCCAAAAAGAGAGGTTCCCTAGAAGGTACCCGAATCTCTTTTTTGAGGGGCACTTTTTCAAGGTCTCTCACAGTGTGGATGTAGCTGTTCTATCTATCATCCACACCCCTAACCTTCTAAATCATTTTCTAGCTTTCATTTTGCTTTTATGCCTTAATAACAAGATTTATTGCTTTCTTTGTGTTTCTAGCTTAAATCTCCTTGCTTTTTATGCCTTATAACATGTTTTATGCTTAGATCTACATCTTGACATGCATATATGTCTAGATCTACATGCCTATGGTTTTATGCCATGTTTTCCTATGTTTTATGCCTTTTTTAACTCTAGGATGATGTTAGGGTTACATGCTCACTTGCTTGTATGATGTTGTTGGCTATGCCTTGCTTGGATCTATGTGTTGTACATGTTTATTTCCATGCTATATGGTTAGATCCTTGTCTTCACATGCTTATATGTTTGGATTCATGTTCTTCCATGTTTATGTGCTAAGTTTCTACATGTTTATATGTATGTTTCTATGCCTATATGTCTAGATCTATGTTCTCATATGCTTGTGCTCTCCATGCCATGTTTGTGTGCCTAGGCCTAGGCTATGTTTGTCATGCCATGTGCTATTGTAGCCCTTTTGTCGCTTTGTCTTTCTTTATTGTGTTTTGGCTTATTGGTTAGGACCCGATCTAGACCCTGTGGTCTTTGTCATCATCCATATACCTTGGCCCATATCAAAGGGTTTGGATCACTGATTTGCATGTCTATGCTTGCTCACTTCTATGCTTTATGCTTGTGTTAGCCTCTCCAGATCAAGGCTTTGCCACGCTTTGCCCTTAGCGAGTTTGTGGTTGTGCGGTTACATCCGACACCCATGAGGCCTTGTTTGAATGTAAACATTTGGGATGCATCTCCAGATGTCGGGTCACTCCGTGCATGCCCATTCCTTTCCCACTCCGTGTGATGATATTCTTACCATGCTTGTTTGTGCCACCCATTGGTTTTCTTTGCTTCTTTACACGCTTGCTTACATGTCCATGCATGAGTCTTGCTTGCTAGTGTGTTATCCATGCTTTAACATAATGAAGTTATGGACATTTGATCCAAACCTACATTTTTCCCTCGCGGACACAACATTTTGTGTGCTTTCTTGCTTGTTTGCCCTTTTGTTTGTGTGTTTGCTTTCTCGCATGCTATGCTTGCCATGTCTATCATGTTTACCTACTTCATGCCCCTTTCATATGCTCTTTGCACGTTTTCCTTCCATTGCTTGTCTGTTGGTTTCTTGTCTTTGCCTTTGCGTGTACGCACATGGAGCGAGGATGCTTGGAGCTACGGCACGGTCTCCTAGGCATAAGCAAAAAGGGCGTGGATGTGAGTATGTCGATATGAGTCGAGCGACGGTAGCTAGTAGGTTTAAGGGTTTAGTTTTCCCATTTGGTTATGTACTCCTTTAAACCCCTCTCTTCCTCCTTCCTTTATCTCTTAGATGGGTTGTATTAGGTATATCATGTTGTGTACCATTGGTCCTCTTCCTTAGAGTATGGCGACCCCTATTTACTTCCCTACACTTATATTTTGGGCCATGCTCTAGGGATGTAGGCATATACTTTCCTGCTTTGCATGCTTGCATTGTGCATAATGTATGTATATATATACCTGCTCGCTTCTTCCAGTGTGATCGTCACAGTCTGTGTCACCTAAGGTGAAGAAGGTGATCTAGTCTTGAAGAAGTGCAACCAGGCCATGCCTAATCATAGTGGAAAGTTTGCCCTGACTTATAAGGGCCCATATATGGTGAAGAAGGCCTTTTCCAGAGGAGCCCTGATTCTAGCCAACATGGATGGGCATGACTTCAATATGCCCACCAATTCTGATGCTGTCATATGGCACTTTGCATGAAAGGGCTTCGCAGTGCACCTCATTTATATTTTATGTCAAAAAAGGTAGATTGAAAACGAGAAAGGGCGGTCTACGCAAAAAGAGAGCCAAAAGAAAGAAAGCAAGGCGGTCTACGCAAAAGGAGAGCAAAAGAAAGGGTGTGAGAAAGCCTGCTAGATTGAAAACCCGAAAGGGCAGTCTAGGCAAAATTTAAGGCAAACAAAAAGTCAGTTGAACTATGTGATAACTTGATCCTTCCTCGTGGAGGTATATAGGCAGCCATCTTGGTTCGGTCACATGTAAAAGAAAAATCAGTCAATTGTACTTGCTTGAATTTCTACTCAAGATCAGAAGATAAAGGGATCTAGCATCCAAGTCAAGATAGGAAGACGCCTTCGAGATTGCTCTTTGTCTACAATACTTCCATGACCTAATGGTTTGCTTAAGGTGTTTTGGCCTATGTCGATGGGAAATGTACCTCAATGGGAAAAGGAAAAGATCCATCAAGAACAAGATGTGTCCTTGGAAAAACAAGATATTGATATGCATGGATTTTACATTTATTACTTATTTGTATAATCTTGCATTTTCAAAGCATTTGCCTGCGTATTCATTAACATGGCTGTATCATGCCATTCTGTTTCTTTCATCCATTATGGTATCAATACATGAAATCTCATCTCACATATATCTTTTTTGAGTATCATCATAAACATCTCTCTACACCGTCTCTCAGTTTCTAAGCATGCCTAATAGACTAGACTATGCTTTAAGAACTCAAAACAAAAAGCAGAAGTCCTTACGCAATTGCCTAGCAATTTACGAAGGACCTTTCCATACATGGTGGAATACTAACTACATGAATACTAACTACATAGCTCATGTGCAAGAATAAAGTAAATAGAAAAAGAATGCCAACAAGTCAAACATGGCCCAGACGATTAGACACTGCTTGGCATAGCCTTCTAAAGCTAGTGTGGAGAATCGGGTCATCTTGAGCATCAGTGCAAAACAATCTGGCTGCATCGAAGCCTAGGTCTTTGGCTAGCTCTCTAAGTCTGTCATGTGAATGCCAAAGACGGACCAACTCCCTCTCCATCGTGGGATTAGAAGTAGAGCTCTGCCTCTTAGTCTTTAGCAAAGTCTGCAAGGTGCTCACCTCTATAGTGGCAACTTTCAGGGCCTCTTCTTTCTCGACCAGCTCAGTTTGAAGGTGACAAAAAGCCAGCGGCGGCTTGCTAGGCTCATCACGCTCTCTCCCGTACTTTATGCACATGGTGGAGTGAATATAGGATCTCGCTTGCAATAGCTCAAATGCTAAGCTGTCGGCCCTGTTGCTAGCCTCGACCCTACCAGCCTCCAACGTGGCTCTCTCCTCATCTTAAGTGTGATCTAGGGTGGTAGACCTCCGAGTAAGAGTTGCAAGTTCTTCCTCTAAACCCACAACCCAAGATCTTAACTGGACATACTTTGCCTCTGTGCTTGGAAGGGCTAGCCCCCTTCGATCGAGCTCTGCCATGAGAGCAGTGAGCTTACTCTCTTGCACACTGCTCATCTCCTCGATATCCTTCATAAGTGTATCTGTTGTCTCCCTACAGCAGTCTCGGTCCTTGATAGCCTCCCTTAAGCACTCCCTCAGTACAAGAGCCCTCTTAACCCTGATCTCGAACTCCAGAGTATAATCTCTCAAAATGTTAGCCGAGAATTGCATATCAATTGAAACTGGTGACGACAAGTCAAGCACAAAGACGGGATCCCTCGTGCCTCACCACACTCTAAACTTAGAAAAGAACCACTCCTGGTCGTCCCTAGAATAGAGGGGGAAGTCTATACTCGATCTACGCCTCCCAAAACTCAAAGGCACACCCTACCACTACTATATCGATGTCCACAAGCCTATACTCATAGGTGATAGCAGAAAGATCACTAAGTTAGGGAATGTGCTGGATGCCCCTAAACTGTCGCATGGCCATGCTTGGGAAATACCCCATGCACCTTGATGCCTACCAAGGGAATACCGAGTAAACCAACAGAATGGGTCTGTCCTTGCTATCTAATAATACCCCACTTGACCCTCTAGATCTAGTCAGTGGGACTCAGGCTGCATAAACATCTCAACCAACCATCAATACCCACAGAGAAGGGGAGATCAAGAGCCACAGTAGCCCGGATCCTATCACAAAGCCCATCGGTTGATCTTTAGCGATGACATTTAAATGGCTATAGAACCATAACTGTAACATATGGACGTAACAGCCTAGTCTACCCCTACCAGTCTCTCGACACAAGGAAAAAGACTTAATGGTCTTGGAAACTAAAGCGAGAATGAAATAAAAACCATGAGGCAGGACACTCACTAGAGGAAGAACGACAAAACTGATAGCTCTTGATGGTGAAGGGAATAGCACCGTGTCGAAGAAGGCCACCAAGAAGGCCTGACACCAATAGGTTGCCTATCACTCCTCCAAATCCACAAAATCGTCACGGTAACCAATAGGGAAGTCCAAAAAATGGAACCGATCATGTAGGAACCAATCAAGTTAGCGCCTCCATAACGGGCCTCTTGAAGCCCATCAGATCAACAAGCCGCTTGCGGTAGCATGTCCACATTGGTGGAATGAAAACAGTGCTCAGAGGAGTAGAAAGAGAGAGGAAACGATCATACTTCTCCAAAGAAGGCACCAAGTCAACATCCCCAATTGTGATGCACCTCAAAGTAGGATCCCAACAAGAAGTGATGGCCTCTAATAAGTGCTAATCTAGTTTGGTGTGGAGCAGAGTGGCAGCATCTCCAAATAGCTGCCAGAGGAGAGCCTGGTCATCACAAGAAAATGTGCCCCACCATCTCCCTAGCTTCTTCTCATGATATTCCTCTCTCTCAAGCTCAACCAAGGTGTCATAGGAATGAGCACCAAAAACATCCATGAGCAAGTCCTACAAAATCTAACAATCTGATGAAGATCTGTGCAAAAAATGATGAAGAATGGTGTTTTCTAAGTGTTTTGAGTAAAGAAAAGGGCAGTACAAGACCTAAAAAAATTCACAAGACCGAATGAGCTGAGGCTGTGCAGAGCCCAGCTTTTATACACATTCCCCAAGGCAGCGGGGACATTGGACCTTGAGAAATGTGCAGGGGCTTTTCAATAACCCTTCTAAAGACATTTTATCTAGAGTTATACATATAAGTCCTAATCAGAGGCATTTTTTTACACATACATCAGCCGCCCTTCTAAAGGCACGTCCTTGGAGTGATACATATAAGTCCTAATTAGAGGCATTTTCTTTGATACACATCAGCAGTCCTTCTAAAGGCGTTTTATCCAAAGTTATAATATAAGTCCTAATCAGAGGCATTGTTTTATACATACATCAGCCACCCTTCTAAAGGAGTTTAATCCAAAGCTATACATATAAGTCCTATGGTGAATCATCACCGCCAATAAACTGGTCCGTATCATTATCATTATCATCACTATCATCATCGCCTGTGAAAGGGTTGGTGGAAGGACCCACACCGCTTGAAGTGTCAGGAGCGTACCTTGAGCAAAAGAATTTCAACTACTCGGTAGGCCTCGAGGAACTAGCATGTACCTAGGCTCGAACGGAGGAATAATCGCCCTTGGCCTGGAATCTTAGGGGTAGGTGAAACAGGAAGACGAGCTGCTCATAATCTCCCGCCAAAAGCATGGAATAGCCCTAATGCAGGGCTATCTTAGTCTGAAACTGACTCCGCTCTCCGTTTATGGTGGTAGCTCACATCTTCCAATCTCTTTGCTAGATCTCCCTTTCCCGAGCTAACACCCAAGCAGTCTCCTCCTGCATGTGTGCCTCTCTAAGAGTAGATAGGGCCTCAAGATCTGTCACTCTGGCCTTAGCAGTCTCTGCACGCGCTCTTCACTCTGCCTCGATGGCCACTTAAGCACAAATAATGCCTCCCAACACTCTACCTCCACTCACGAGGACATCTCCAATGATAGGCCCAGCAAAGGACTCTACAAACCAGGTGGAGTAGTCTCTGCTCGTATCCACATAAGCATTGATGGCGCCGATCGCATAATTTAGGTCGCCCATGACCATGGACTCGAATGACAAGCCGTGAAGAGGCGGATCCCTAGGCATTCCATAAACCAGCATAACCAGATGGAAGGTCCTTTTCGTCAGAAAGAACTCCCAGCTTGTCAAGGCCCAAAACTAATGTCGGACCGTTAATTGGCCCATAGCAATGGTGAGCTCGAGCCTCCCCAGTAGCCTCCCTTCATAAGGGCAAACTACGATCTCATCTCAGGTTATGCAATCTAAAGCTGCAAAAATAGTGACCAGTTGCACTGTGACAACCCTCATGATCCTACAATGAGCCCATGCATATGCTCGAGGGTATGCTGTCTCAGACAAGTCGGTATATTATCGTCACAAGGCTGGGATGTACTCATATGCCCACCATGTCAATATCTGCCAACATCCTTCTAAACTCCTGAAGTCTCACTGGGAGGCTCGCCTTAAGAAAGAGATGAAGAAGCCATAGGTCACCGACCCCCAGTTGTATGTCCTAATGCCAGAGACTATTCCCATGGCCCACAGTAGTTGACAAGTCAACACTAATTGGTTGTTGCCCAAGAAGCAACTAACAAGGAACCACAAGAAGAATTGACAATGATGAGTGTCGGTGGGGGCCACGCGCTAGGGAATACTACTCTGTAGCCACTCAGTGCAGATTTGTGGTGATGTAGTGGGCCCGAAATATCCCTTGTCTCTACAATCAATGGAAAAGGGATGCCCAAGAGCTCGCAAGCCATGTCAAAACCCATCTCTTTGGTCGGAATTTGGTGGCCACCAAATCTAATACCCAGGATGGCTGTCCAATCAAGAAAGAGGACCGCATACTCCCTGCAACTCAAGTGAAAGGTGCCTGTCTTGACATGAAACCGCCGCACCAAAGCCTCCTTAATCCCATGCCTTATGGTGAATAGGGGAATCCGCAAGAAGTCCTTAAATCCTTGCTCTCTCAAAAATGTAGCGTACCGTGGATGGGTCCTAGGAGCGAACAACAGCCGGAGGAAGGTGGACCAAGCACGCTAACCACGGAGCTTGTCACCCCCCTACATTTGAAATCAGAAGCCACTCGTTAGTGCATGCATATAATCGGAATTTGAAGGATAATCCTTCAATCCCTGCTAAAGGTGAGTGTCCTGGACGCCTCTATCTATAGTTCGAGTGCAAGTGTCAACCCCGGCCTGATGTGGTGGAAACCTCAGCCTTAGACTGCACCTCCTAGAGCCAAACTTCAGTAGGACCTTGTCCACAAGAAAATCAACATCTATGTCAATAACGAGATCCTTAGCTTGCAGCTCTCCTTCAGAGGCCCTCCTCCCTCTAGTCAGCCTGCGCCATGAAGAAACCCCATTTGAAAAAGTGCGGGACTCAGAGGAGACACTGGCTGTCTCAACTAAGTGTTGTCTCTTGGACCGTGTCTCTATAGATATACCACCAACAGGTCCAGTATCCTCCTTCCCGTGGTCAAAGCGGCTCTGCAGAACTCGAGCCACTTGCTTGCCATGTATACTACATCCTTCCCCCTAGGACGTAGTATACATGGGGGCCTTCCCCCGATCTCCCCTGGAGCCATCTTTTCAGGACATAATCTACAAGACAACAAGCAATAAAGACGTAAGTGGCAAGCCCATGAGTTAAATGGCAATACAGATGAACTAACACTTTTTCCTAAACATGTTATGCAGGTCTATGGCAAGCATATGATTTCACGAAAGGCTGATTATTGCACACATTTCATAGAGGGTGAACTAGCGGCAAGTGTCTCTAGACTTGTATCCTACAGTGGGTGAACCAACGATAGGCATCCTCGAGCTCACATTTGATGGTGGGTGAACTAGCGGCAAGCGTTTCTAGACTCGTATCCTATAGTGGGTGAACTAGCGGCAAGCATCTCTAGATTCACATTGCATGGCGGGTGAACTAGAGGCAAGCGTCTCTAGGCTAATATCCTATAGTGGGTGAACCAGCGGCAAGCGTCTCTAGACTCACATTTCATAGCGGGTGAACTAGCAGCAAGTGTCTCTAGGCTCGCATCCTACAATAGGTGAACCAGTAGCAAGTGTCTTTGGACTCATATTGCATGGCGGGTGAATTAGTGGCAAGCGTCTCTAGACTCGTATCCTACAGTGGGTGAACCGACGACAAGCGTCCTTAGGCTCACATTTCATGGCTAGTGAACTAGCGGTAGGTGTCTCTAGACTTGTATCCTACAGTGGGTGAACCGATGACAAGTATCCTCAGCAGCAATTTTCTTTAAGCTCGTGCCCTTCAGTGGGTGAACCAACGACAAGCGTTTCTAGACTTACATTCATTCAAGAAATTTTCTGAACTCCTAATCTATGGTGGGTGACCCGGTGACATGTGTCCCCAGACCCACATTCATTCAAGAATTTTTGAATCACATCTCCGTTATTCCTGAGTACCAGGTAAGTCCCTTTACCCATATCCCACATTTTATTTTCAGCATTTAAATTCCCACATATTCACACACTCATATATCAAAAACAAAATGCACACATATTTTGCTAAGATAACATGGCATATATCATGGCAAAAATGTGTGATTCTAAAAATTTCAAAAATAAAATAAACGCTAGCATGCATCTCTAGTAGTATTGCTACTAACATTTTGCAGAAAAAATAAGCAGAGAAAGAAAAATAGACACTGACCACAAGTCCAGAAAGTGTATTAGAAGCAGCTATGGTAGATCAAGCGAAGCAGGTAAAGTCCAATCTCAATCCATGAATAGCCTCCGCACGCAAATTTGGGGGCAACAAAATTAAAAATCACGTTCTTTATCTGACACCTCTCATTGCACTCGAGATATTAGATAAAGAGGGAGCAGCTATTGATACTGTATTTTTTCCACCCTCAATTTGTGTTCCAAACCCCAGGAAATCCAAAAATATCTATGGGGCCATGAGAACATCTAGAACAACATGGTGCAACCCGTTCGAGCACCGAAGGTCAAACAAGGTCCAAATTTTCACAAAACAACATTTTTCATTGTTTTATTTCAAACTCGAGCTTCTCAGAGATTTGTAGTGACATTGATCAAGTTTGACCCGAAGTTGACTTTAGGTGGGCCCAAAAACCCTAATTTTGATCTGGCCGACAGAACGGGCTGAAACTAATGTCATTACGAAGATTATCAAACTCTCATTCCAACGACTGTTCATGGGTCAAAATCGGAGTTAGAACGGTCGAGATATCACAAAAACCGAGATGACATGCCGATCAATGGACCACAAACTTCCGAGAGCCATAACTTTCGATCCGACCGTTGGATTTTCAAAATCCATACCTTTTCAAAAACAGGAAGTCAAGATCTTTCCAGGAGTGTCAGGATCCATTCATTTTGGGGCCTTTCGAGGCCAACGACCCTTCAAGGGCTGCTACCTCGAAAAACGTGCTCAGAGCTATAAATAGCCTTAATCACCTCACAGACAAGGAGGACACACATTTTTTTGAAATTTTCCTTGTGCCCAGCCTCTCTACATGTTTTTTCCTCTCTTTCAAACAACAAAAAACACCTAAAAATACTCCAAAAACACATCAAAGTCTCTTGATCTTTCCTCTTCACCAAGAACATAAGGTATTGCTTTTATACACAATCTTCCTTTCCTTTGTTCTACGCTTTGGATTTGAGATTTAGGGGTGTAGATGTAGCTTTTCTAGCTATCATCCACACCCCTAACCTTCTAAATCTTTTTCTAGCTTTTATTTTGCTTTTATGCCTTAATAACATGATT